>NC_142016.1:3246357-3348857 GCF_049901735.1 Notechis scutatus | reverse complement strand
TTGTGACCTTCACTTAATAACTGCAGTGATTCACTTAACAATCATGGCAGAAAAGGTCATAAAATCAGGTCTGACTCAATTAACAACTGCCTGGCCTAGCAGTGGAAATTCTGGTCCCAATTGTGGTTGTAAGTAAAGGACCACCACTTTCAGACTTTCTTGTGGCCATGTTTCATCCCCCTCTTTGATGTCCTATTTCAAATACAGTTTTCGATGGCCAACGTAGAATTTCCTTGTATTCCCTTGTTTCTTTATTTAATAAATGCCTGCTTCCTTCCTGCTTTCTGCCGTCAAAGGCCTCCAGAATCAGCCACAATGCTGCTATTGGCCACGTTTCAATGCACATGGGGCTGCCCTTGAAGAACATCCGGAAACTTCAGCTGGCTCAAAATGAAGCACTCTGCATGGGTTTGTGCAAGTGTAAATTTGTATGTGTCACCCTTTTTTGCATGAACTGCACTGGTTGCCAATTTGGTTCTGGGTGCAATTCAATGTGCTGGTTATCACTTTTAAAGCCCTATATGGTTTGGGGTCAAGTTACTTGATGGACTGCCTCCAGAGGTGGTATTCAGCGTGTTCTGACCAGTTCTGGAGAACCGGCAGCAGAATTTTTGAGTAGTTCGGAGAATCGGCAAATCCCACCTCTGCCTGGAGATTTTACAGTATCCGTCCCCTGCCACACCCACTAAGCCACACCCACCAAACCACGCCCACAGAACCGGTAGTAAAAAAAAATTGAATCCCACCACTGACTGCATCTCCCCAGTTATATCTACCCGGCCCACCAGGCCAACTATCAAGAAAATACATCTGGTGGGACCTAGGAAAAGGGACTTCTGTGTGGTGACTCCCTCACTGTGGAAAATCATTCCTCCAGAGATAATCTTGTGGCTTTTCCTTAAAGACCGTTCTGTCGGTGGGCCTGGAGAGCCCCATTTTGAGAGGAACAAGTTCTTTCTCTGTTGTCATTACCCCAAACTGGGAGATTTAAATTGTGGGTTTCTAACTGTGGGTTTGTAATCTTGTACATCGTCTGGCGTCATTGTGTATGAGTTGCTATATAAATTTGTTTAATAAATAAATTAATACTAAATTGCGCAACTGATGGGAATAATGCAACAGGGAAGTTTTGCATCACATAATTTATTCTCACCATTTGTGCAATGATGCTGTGACTTTCACTTATGACACCCCTCCCCCAAGTACAGCACATTTGCATCTGCTAGAGTTTGTGTTTTTAATTCCTGACCGTTTTCGAAACCCCGCCGCTTTACTTTTTACGAAAGAAGTTTCTTGATCTCATTGCCAAAGCTAAGGTCAGACAAACACTCCTCCAGAAGACAAAGGAAATCGTGAGCCAGCCTGGGTCACTCCCCACTCCCTTGCCCGCAGAGCTCAAAGGGCGAAAGTACAAGCAGGCAGGAGGCCAGGCCTGTTGGGAAGGCAGGCACAGCGAGTCGAGGAACAGGCTCAACCAGTCAAAGAGACTCGCTCAGTTTCTGCGGCTGTTTGTTTTGTCCTTGCCTTTGTTCACAGCCTCATTTTTTGCAAGAGAGACACCAAAGAAAGTTGTCTGGCTCATTCCAACAGCTTCCTTCCCGGAATCTGGAAGGTTAATATATGTTGCCTGAACCAGCTACTCTGGATTTCAAGTCAGGGTTCAGAAATTGCCTGTGGTAGAAAAGCATCCCGCTGTGATTGATCCAATCACCATAAATGCATTGTGGCTAGACTTGGAAAGAGCTCACAGAAAGAAGGTTAGTATCAGCAGCAGCCAAAAAAGCCAATGCAATCCTAAGTTGCATTAACAGAGAGATACAATCAAGATCAAGTTAAGTACTAAGACCACTCTATAAAGCCTTAGTAAGACCACACCTAGAGTCCTGCATCCAGTTTTGGTCACCATACTATAAAAAAGATGTTGAGACTCTGGAAAGAGTGCAGAGAAGAGCAACCAGGATGATTAAGGGGACTGGAGGCTAAAACATACGAAGAACGGTTACAGGAACTGGGCATGGCTAGCCTAGTGAAGAGAAGGACCAGAGGAGACATGATAGCAGTGTTCCAATATTTGAAGGGCTGTCACATAGAGGAAGAGGTCAAGGCACCCAATGGCCAGACAAGGAATAATGGATGGAAACTGATCAAGGAGAGAGATTCAACCTAGAAATAAGGAGAAACTTTCTGACAGAACAATCAACCAATGGAACAGAAGTTGCCCTTGGAAGTTGTGGGAGCTTCATCACTTGAGACTTTCAATAAGAGATTGGACTGCCAGGGGGTTGGACTAGATGACCTACAAGGTCCCTTTCAACTCTGATTATCTGTTATCTGTTATCTGTTATCAGATGGAGAAAGGATCACCGATGTACCTCCAGTTTCCTCAACCAGTTGCCCTCCATACGGGTTGGAGTGCAGCTCTCCTTGGCCCAGCCATGGGCTTTGTGGGTTGGGGATGATTGAACTCATGTCTGAACAAACCTAAAGCAGAGCCAGATAGGAGAAAGCTAGTTCAACACTCCTTGCTTTCAAGGGTATCCAGACAGAAGAAAAGGCAAGATGGTGGCCGCAACCAGGCCATTAAAGCCCCGACCTGTTGCACTGCACATTCAAAGAGGTGTGTCTTTGACTAGCATGACTGATGTGGTCATGGCCACCATCTTGAATATTTTTTTCCTTTTTTTTCCAGGCTCCCCTATTGCTTCTGCACCTTGACTGGGGCCTCTGTCTAATTGCTATGACCTCAGTCTTCCACATGAACCTTTCCTTTACAAAATCAGCTCCAAGCAGCCTTTACCCAACTTTCTGACAAGGTGCACCAGGATTTTGAGATGTAAGGCAAAAGAGGATGGCTGATCCCTGGCCAGGCTGCCTATCATTTTAGCAGAGTGTAAGATTTTCTGTTCCACTCAGGTTCAGGCAGGATCTTTTTGACATTCTGAGCTGACCTGCATAGCTTTCCTTGCCCAAACTCTTCCTTTTCTCACCTCTGAACTGGCTCACTGCCAGATGGGGTTGTCATGACTTCACATGCTCAGAGCATAAGAAGCAGAGATCCTGGCTTAGTACATCCTCAGCCAGTGAGGAAAACAGTTTGAATTCAATGGGAATAAGGCCAGTCTGGCTGCAGGTCTCTTATCTGTTTTTATAACTTAGCAACTAAGATGTGTGGACTTCAATTCCCAGAATTCCCCCAGTTGAGAATACATCTTAAAGTTGCCAGGTTTGAAAAACATTGTCTGATCTGATTCAGTTCATGCAGCACCTGTCCAATTCCCATGTATGCTGAATTTTCACTGCATCTATTCAGTCATAATCTCAGCTAAATAAAGTTAAACTAAAAAACAAGAGCAGATACATAAGAGCTGGGTTTCAAGGATCACATTTCTTTATCATCTCTTTCTCCTTTCCTTTGTTACTGGTACTTTAGAACCCCCACCCCCAAGCCTGACAACACAACTAGATCTTGAGGGACCTCCTGAACATCAGCAGGAATGGAGTTAACTTAAATTGGGTTAAACAGACTGTTCCATAGAGTGGGTGACATGGATGCAAGGCCCACATCCTGGGATCCATCAAGCATAGGCCTCTACCAGGTGGAACCCACAACATACCTTCTTTGCCAGACCTGATGCTGGAGAGGAGATACTTCCATAGATAACCTGATTTCATACCATTAAAATCAGCATTTTGAATTAGATCTGGAAGCAAACTGGGAACCAGTGCAGCTTATGGAGCAGAGGTGTAACCTGTGCTGTGCTGGAAGTACACCTACTACAACTGCCAACATCACTGCATTCTTCACCAGTTGAACCTTCTGGATATTCTTCAAGGGCAGCCTCATGTAGGGTGCATTACAACAATAGATCTGGGATGACTAGGGCATGAGTGACTATGGCTCACATGAAACTCATCCAGGTCCAAAGTCCAGTATTACTGACTGAACAGTCTGGTTTTAAGGCACAATTTTGCCCAGTCACCCTTGAAATTTTAGTCATTAGCTGCTTCCAACTTTGTGTAGAAGTGCTGGAATCTCTGCATCTTCTTATCTCACTGTACAAACTAAGATGTACTGGGGCAGAGAATCCTTGCATGCAGCGATAGAGAAAGGACAAGGGATGCCTTCCTTCCTTCCTTCCTTCCTTCCTTCCTTCCTTCCTTCCTTCCTTCCTTCCTTCCTTCCTTCCTTCCTTCCTTCCTTTCTATTTCCCACCTTTATTATTTTTACAAATAACTCAAGGCAGCCAACAATTTCTCATACACTATTCTTCTACTTTACCCACAACAACAAATCTGTGAGGTGGGTTGGGCTAAGAGAGAGTAACTGGCTCAAAGTTATCCGGTTGACTTTCATGCCTAAGGTGGAATGTGAGTTCACAATCTCCTGCTTTCTAGCCTTAACCACTAGACCAGACTGGCCCTCCTAAAAATTCTGTCTCTAGAGGACTATCAAGACAATGTTTAAAGACAGATCTGCTAAATGTTGGGAGTGCAATCAGATACCTGATTCATATTACCATATGTAGTGGACGTGCCCAAAAGCTAAAAAATAATGGATGAAAATACATACTTGGAAAAAAATGGTTGGAAAAAATGATAAAACAGCATGTAGACTTGAAACCAGAAATATTTTTATTGGACATCCTGCCATAAAAATATGATAAAAGGACTTTATATCTGATTTTACATGTATTAACCGCAGCCAGAATTGTATTTATACAACAATGGAAGAATGATGAGATCCCGACAGATGAGAGCATAATTAAGAAAATATTTGGATGTGCAGAAATGGAAAGATTAATGCTTTAATTATTAAGGAAAAAGAAGAAACTGAATATTTCTTGATATGGGACCTATTTTACCAATGGTTAGATAATAAAAACAGAAGTTAGAAATATGGGGATCAATGCTCAAGTCAAGCCCAGTTCTTAAGTTAATTGCAGAACGGCTGCAGCCAAGGAAGCAGAGAAGGCAGTAGATGTCCGCCTCAGTCCACAACATAAAGAAGCTGCATTCCGTTCTCACCCCCTTCTGGTTTCCTGACTGATAGATTATGTGACAAAATGGGACAGACTTTACACACTGTGCAGCTGTCATTAGAGGCAGTTTGGCTTAAGGGGAAAACTACTTTCATACCAGTTCAGATAAGGATGACTTAAGTTGGCCTCGTTTAGGGCTGGAGAGGGAATGAAGGCAACATCAAGAGGTCATGGCAGGACCAAGAAGATACCAGGTCATGCTGGTGCTGGATTTAGCCTACAAGGGGAGACCTGTCTCAGCTGGAGAAATCATTTATGTGAGTTTCCACTCAAGCTTAGTTCACAAGACACCCCGTGGTGAACAGAATTGGATTCTTCTTTCTGCCCAATGATGTCAATGACCCCAGAAACCACAATTACTGAAACAGCTCTTGGGATTTTATTATAACTGAGATTGGAATGACGTTTTTGCTGCTGCCTTTGGTGACATCTATGCACCCACTTTATTTTGACTGATATTTATCCTTGCTTCACAAGAGCCTCTCACTCATCTTTGGACCCTGGGGCTTGCCTGAATTTCTTTCACCTGGTCAAAACAACCAAAAAGCCGTTGCAGGGGTGTAGCTCAAAGTTTTTTTCAATCTTGGGCTATGTGGACTTCCCCACATCTGTATTGGCCTATTTATAGTGTGGAGCATGCCAACCTCTGGCGGATAGTGCTAGACATTGACTATGGTTCTAATTTCTTTAGGAGCACCTAGAGAACTTGACGGGGTGAAGATTGCCTGGCTCTTTTGTTCAACTTTGGATGGCAACCTGCAATTAGAACCCAAAACAAAATCTAGCCAAGAATGCCCATTTACCCCAGTTCTAATATGGTTTCCATCAAGCAGGCTTGGAGAACTGGATAGCAAACAAATGCCCAGACTGGCTGGTCTATTGAGGGATCAAAAAAGTCAACACAGTGCCTTCAACTGTACCATTACAGCTGCCATCTTGACTTTTTTTTACAGTACATGATGCCCCTCACCCCACCAGGCAAACTCCTGTCACTACCACATGTTGCTGCTGACCTGATGGTGACATTTATAGAGATGTCAGGAGCTTTGTGCAGTTTAAGATGGCAGATGCCAGTCCAGTGTGAAAAGGAGCCAGGCCTGGAAGTCACAATGTGCTGAAGGCCTCATTTTGGGATTTGCTGTTAGTTGGTTCACTACCTAAGCTGCTGCATGCATTTATTTTTGGGGGGGGATATTTATTTTAACAGGTTTAGAATTGTAAACTGCCAAGAATTACTTGGCTGAGATGAGCAGCTATAGAAATCAGGAAAAAGAAAAAAGGAAAAAAGAAGGGAGGGAAGGAGGGAGGGAGGAAAGAAAGAAAAGAAAAGAAAAAGAAGGAAGGAAAGAAAGAAAAGAAAAGAAAAGAAAGAAAGAAAGGAAAGAAAGAAAGAAAGAAAGAAAGAAAGAAGAAAGAAAGAAAGAAAGAAAGAAAGAAAGAAAGAAAGAAAGAAAGAAAGAAAGAAAGAAAGAAAGAAAGAAAGAAAGAAAGAAAGAAAGAAAGAAAGATCTGATTCTTATATGCATCAGAATCCTAGTGCCATGCCTGGAACAGCACAGAGCATTTCAGCCATCTTTGGCTGCTAGAACTTCTGCTGTCTGATAATTCCATTCTCATGTTTTCTTTCCTCTTAATGGCCTTCTGTCTGGACTACTACAGTATACTTTATATGGGGCTGTCCTTGAAGACAATTCAGAAATCGTGATTTACAAATCAGAGACTCACACGTTATGGTTCCTTCCCAGTCTTGGCAGGTTGTCCCTGGACAACAACAACAAGAGTGATATGATAGCAATGGAGGGACTCTCACAGAGAAGAAGGGCTAGACCAAAGCACCTGAGGGCAGGACAAGAAATAATGGGTGGAAACTTATCAAAGAGAGATGCAACCTAGACCTAAGGAGACATTTCCTGGCAGAAAGAGCAATTAATCAACAGGACAGCTTCCCTCTAGAAGTTGTGGATGTTCCATCACTGGAGGTTTTCAAGAAGAGACCAGGCAACCAGCTGCCTGAGAGGGTATAGGTTCTGTTGCTTGAAGACCTCCAAGGTCCCTTCCAATTCTGTTCTAACAGGATAAAATCATTTGACAAGATATAACAGTAAGTCAAACAATGATGGCAAGAAAATCAGGAGGAGGCATATGAAAAGACATGAGTTCACAAACTGCCCGCTTGTTCAAAGTAAGCCATGACTTATGGGGTACGATGGTGTGCAAACACAGTTATAGACAAATCATCCCTCTTTTCATTTTTCTGTGAAACAAATTGCTCTGTGAAATACAGTAAATAGTTTTATGGGGCCCTTTCCCTCAGCTCATTTTTAGGCAGCTTAATTACAAATAGTCGTTGCCCTGGGCACAAGGCAGATCTGAACAAACTGTTGCAAAGGAACAGTTGTAAAAGAGGAAGAAATAGATCCTGTCCTTTGCAAGATCCCCGTGCCCACAATAAAGAATGCAATGTAGTCTTTAGCAAATGAATGGTCTTCTCCATCTTCCTGGCCTCTGATATATGCTCATATATGTAAAAATATTTTTTTTCTTTTTTCTTTTCTTTTCTTTCTTCCTTTCGTTCCTCTACTTCAAAGAATATTCTGGGCTAGGAAAAGGGGTTAGCCTGATTAAATATTCCAAAGTGGGATAAGACCAAAGGAAGCGGCAGTTCTGTGTCCAGTGTGAATTTGGAGCTGTGCATGTGATGTCCGATAGCAGGGGGGAGGGGCCCTTCCCCCAAGAGACCAGGGCGATCTTATCCCCTTGCGTTCCCAGAGCACGTGCCAAAAACAGGCCCCATCTGGTGCCTCTGTTTTGCCTGGTGGTTGTGGAGAGGGGCAGAGGTGGGGAGGCCCATTGCTATAAATACAGAAAGGCTGTGCAGCCTGCTATGACCCTGGGAATGAGATTGCACAGAGGAGGAGGAGGAGGAGGAGGAGGAGGAGGAGGAGGAGGAGGAGGAGGAGGAGGAGGAGGAGGAGGAGGAGGAGGAGGAGGAGGAGGAGGAGGAAGAAGAAGAAGAAGAAGAAGAAGAAGAAGAAGAAGAAGAAGAAGAAGAAGAAGAAGAAGAAGAAGAAGAAGAAGAAGAAGAAGAAGAAGAAGAAGAAGAAGAAGAAGAAGAAGAAGAAGAAGAAGAAGAAGAAGAAGAAGAAGAGAAGAAGAAGAAGAAGAAGAAGAAGAACCCTGTCTGGTGCAGAGAGGGGGAAAGGAGAGGGCAGGGGGGGTGGAATTATTATTCAAGCTATGTAGCTGGCCAAGGTCACACCATTCAGAGGGCAGGAAAATGCACAGTCACAGAGATTTGGGGAGATCAGCAAGGAAAGCCTGCTTGGGACCTGAGGATAGACAAGAGGTACAGCCACAAGCTTTGAAAATGGGGCATTGCAGAAGACAGAGATTGACTGAGATGGGCAGCTATAGATATTGAATGAATAAATAAAGAAGACACAAAGGTCCCTGCTGCTGGTTCACCTATTTCTGTCTCCCAGTTCCTACAACTTCCAATGTTTGGGCAGTTCACCTGCAAGACACAAAAACCACATCCTGGTCTTGGATCCAAACCATACAGCACATGGCACAAGTATAGGTAAGAC
Source organism: Notechis scutatus (assembly GCF_049901735.1). Lineage (NCBI taxonomy): Eukaryota > Metazoa > Chordata > Lepidosauria > Squamata > Elapidae > Notechis > Notechis scutatus. The sequence continues at coordinate 3,340,231 of NC_142016.1, read as the reverse complement.
TGCCAGTGTCCCAGGTGTTTTTTTTCAAGCGGCAACAGGACTTTCTTGTTTTTCTTTGAAGACATTTCACTTCTCATCCAAGAAGCTTCTTCAGTTCTGAATGAATGGGGAAAGATGGAAGGATTTATACTCCTTGCAGACAGGGCTGATCATTTGCATGCTTTTAGAGAGACATTGAGGCAACCTGGAGGTTTATCTGTGTCCTCAGGGTCATCTCAGTGGTGCAAATGGGTGTGGCGCCTACGTGGAACTGCTGAAAGGACTATGTTGTGGGCAGGAGATAGATGAGGTCATATCCCTCCCCTTCTGTTGAGTAAGGGCTGTTCAATTTTGCAATAGAAGTTAACTTGCCTCTTGAGAAAAGCACCTTTGGGACAACCATGACCCGGATGACTGAGAATCTCTATAGACATAAGACTGCCAATGTTTTCTGCACCTTCTTGATTTTATGCAAAATCATGTGGGGAAGAGTCAATTGATCCAAGTCAGGATGAATGTTTGAGATTATTTTCTGGTGATGATTGTGCTGTACAGATAGCTATGACTTGGAAAGTAAGAGGATGAAATGGTAAAGAGCATGAATTAATGAGAGACATAAAATTTAAAAAATAGATAAATGGTTGCACTTCAAACTAAGAGAAAACAGAGTAATGTCATAGACCTGAATGGAGCCAATCTGATCTTGTAGATGAAAGTTATTTCTAGTTTCACCTTGAACATTAATCCGGCTGATTGACCTCGGGGCAGTCACTTTTGCTCAACCCTAGGAAGTAGGCAATGGCAAACCACTTCTGAAAAGCCAAGAAAATTGCAGAGACTAGTCCAGGGGTGGCTGCCAAGAGTCAACACTGATTTGAAGGCATCACGTCCAAAATATATGAAAAGAAACAAAAGTGTCAATTTTACAGTTGATTAAATATTACTAATGAATTTTAAATTAAATTATGAATAGGGTCAAAATATAGGTCAGTCCAGGAAGAACAAAGAATAAGAGAATTAAAGTAAAATATAGGAGGATATGAAGTTCTTATGGTTATATTTTGACAATTGCATCTGGAAAGCTATTTGGCAAAATCTAATTGGAAGGGTACAAAAATTTACAATGAGCAAAATTTGGGAAATGCTATGGCATTTTATAGTGGGACCAGATTTTTTTTCAGCACAGCCTTGAGAAATATATGAATATGAAAGAGATCATATACTGTATTATATGCTGGTGGTTGGAAGCAGCATCTGATGAAGTGAATCACATTGACTGATAGAATATTTGACGCATATATGAAGTTGACGGTTGGTCACCTAATATGATAAGAGAAATAAATGATGGAATTAAAGCATGTCTGAGCATAAATGGCATGCTTGGAGACTAGGTCAGCCCTGAGCAGAGTGTAAGACAAAGATGTTTCATACTGTATTTATGGACAAAAACATGAAGAATGCTTGCAACATTAGAGACCAATTAGTGGAGAAATAAATTATGTAGTCTTGTAAACAGATGATACCATGTTATTGATTTAAATCCCAAATTATGTGCAGCAAATGTTGAACAGATAGTATGAGTCAGAGTAAGAATTTGAAAATTAATGCATCAGATCAAGCTAATTGTGTTTAGTAGGGAAAATGAAGTAATTTTTAGTAGGGACGTGGTGGCTCAATGGCTAAGACGCTGAGCTTATCGATCAGAAAGGTCGGCAATTCAGTGGTTCGAATCCCTAGCACCACGTAACAGAGTGACCTCCCGTTACTTGTCCCAGCTTCTGCCAACCTAGCAGTTTGAAAGCACGTAAAAAATGCACGTAGAAAAATAGGGAGCCCTTTGGTGGGAAGGGAACAATGTTCCATGTGCCTTCGGCATTTAGTCATGCCAGCCACATGACCACGGAGACGTCTTTAGACAGCTCTGGCTCTTCTTCGGCTTTGTAACGGAGATGAGCATTGTCCCCTAGAGCCAGAAACGACTTGCACCTATGTGCAAGGGAAAATGAAATGCATTGTCATTTGTTCTTTAAAATTGTCACGTCTCTCTTTTTTCAGGATCTCATCAAATCTATCCAACCTCAACTTTCTTTTCAATCTTTCAAGAAAGTATGGCAGTGTGTTGGTATAATTTACCCTTGCTTTTTTTATTTCTTGTACCTTTCATTTGTTTGGCTTGCAGGTAGTCCTCAACTTATGACAGGTCTCTTTGTGACCATTCAAGTTCCAGTTATGATGGACCATCAAAAAGCTACTTATAACTTAATTATAAAGTTCTGATATCACTACCCCCTCCTGCACAATCACATGACCACATTTTGGGCACTCAGCAGCCGGCCCCAATTTACAGAGTTTGCAGCACTTTGTGGTCACTTGTCTATGATTTATGATGGTTTTGCTGGAAACTGGGGTTTACTTCTGGTTTCCATCAAAAAAATGACCCATTGCGAACAATGGGTTCTATTAACAATTGTGGTGTTGGCTTAATAACAATCACAAAAAAAGTTGTACAAATTGAGTCAGTCTCATGATGAGCTGTTTTACGACCATCATGACACAACCATAATTGACAGGCTCAATTATTGTCGTAAGTACTCTTTTTAACTTCTTTTTTTTCCACTCTGCACACTATTACCCCCAAAGGGGACAATGAGCTGGACAAATATGTTTGATGGGCTGCTATGCTCACCTACAGACCATCTTCTCAGTCGCCTTCTGGCAAGGAACATCACCAGCTGTGACTCCACTCAAGATTTCTTTGGTCAGAGCAACAAAGAAACTTCCACATTTGTTTCTCCTTCCATCCTCTGTAATGTTTAACCCACAGAACAATCCACTGCTTAAAAGGAGACATAGATAACATTGTTATGTGCTGTGGAAAAGCAAGGAAGTGACCCTGCAGAACTACTGGAGGTTCACTGGGGCAAGCATTACAACTTTAACCCTTGGTCAGGCAGCCTGGATGAAGGAAGTAACAGAAGAAGCTTGCCCTAAAGCATAGACAGCATCCATACTGCAGTTGACCTGTTGGACTTCAACACTTTAATTCCAGCATCCCATCTGGGAAATATGGAAGTTGGAACCCGACACAATTGGAGGGTGTCAATTTGGGAAAATCATAGGAGACCAATCTTAGTCCTTTAGTTTCAGGAGCCTCCTTTTGAAACTCCTTAAGCAGCAAAATGCTTTGCCAAAAGAGTGGAGGTTGATGAAGTTCACTAGGAACCCTTGAACCCAATCTATCTCACAAGGCTGTTCTAAGGAGGGTCCCTTGAGCAGAATTCTTTGGAGGATGGCATGTTTGAGCACTATAGATGATGAATAATGGTTACTCCATTTGGATTATTTTCTGAAAATGAATAAATATATTCAGAGTCGAGCAGATATCTGTCACTGGCAGTCTACAACTTCATGTTAGATCTAACCAGCAAGGCAATGGGTCAGGCCTAAGTATAACTTGTATAGGAGGACTGCAAGAATCTGAGGATGTTAACTAGCTGGGGAATTAGAAAAACACCCCAGAAACTGGCAGTGGCAAGTCCTTTCCATATTACCTATAGAAAAGAATATTTGTAGCTCGGGGTTGAACTGTGGAGTGTTCTCTGAACTTGGTTGTTTGCTTGCAGACATTTCATTACCCAACTAGGGGACATCATTAGCCAGATATTATTTAGTTGGATAATGAAACGTCTGAATTTAAACAACCAAGCAGAGAGTGCACCAAGGACCCCACCTTCCATGCTGTTGCCAAATGTGAGAGCTGGTTCTTGCACAATCTATGAAAAACAATATTATAGCCATCTAAATCTGTTTAGTCAAATTTGTTGTTGGATCAACAGTGGTTAGGTGGAGACAGCCCAGCCCACTCAAAGGAGATCTGTCAGTCTGTTAGGAAGGAAAAGAAAACCTCAACATAAGACGATTACAGAGGGCTTATTTATTTCACTGGGAGGCGGGGGGGGCTTCCTACTTTCTTCAGTAAATGGACCTTATCAGCAGTTCCCGGAGATCTTTTCAGTTTGGCTAATTGGTCCACCAAGAAAACTACCTGGATGTGTGCATCAGTGGTGGGATTCAAATTTTTTTACTACCGGTTCTGATGAACTGCAAAATCTCCATTCCCTCCCCACCCCACTAACCTGCTTTCCAGCTCTGTTCTCCTGCTCAGGGCAACCAAACAACAACCAGCTGATCAGCTGGGACTCAGGAGGTAGAGAATAGATGAGGGCGGGGCCAGTCAGAGGTGGTATTTGCTGGTTCTCCAAACTACTCAAAATTTCCGCTACCGGTTCTCCAGAACTGGTCAGAACCCGCTGAATCCCACCTCTGGTGTGCATGGACTTACCAAGAGTCAAGCTTAGCCAAAAAAAAATCTGTTATGCTGCACCTGGAATAGCACCTGGCCAACTTTAGCTGATCTCAGAAAGCTCAAGAGGCCAGATCCTTGCCAAGGAAATCCCCGAGCTGAAGGCTAAGTTGGGAAGCAGGAAAACAAATCTGCAGAATACAAGAGTTAATCACTTCCATTCATGGCTGAGAAAACACAATGGAAGTTTCCAGGAAGATACCAAGACATGAGATGGAGGAAGGCCTTAGAGTTTCTTATGAGCTGTCACTCCCTGCTATACTGCAGGTTGGTGGGCTGCATTTTTGAAACCCCCTGAAGGTCACTCTTGGCATCCCGTTCTGTCCCAGATGTCAACCCCTTGAGCATGGGGTGGAGCAGCAGGGTGGGGGTGACTGGACCTCCAGCCGATTCAGAACCCTGAGGAGATAGTTGGTCATCCCTCCATCTTGAAATCCTAGAGGTGCTGCCTTCAAAGCTGCTGGGAAGTCAACCCAGCCAGGCACGAATGGAGCAGAGTCCAATTTGAATCTGAGGGCCGCTGATCTGTCTGAACGCTTTAGACTGAGAGATGTTGTGTGTGTGTTTGCATATGAGCAAACCAGAAGGAGGTTATGTGTGCAAGTAAGGACATGAATAAGTGACAGGAGGAAAGCACTGCTGTGTCAGAAACAAAGAAAGCAACAACAGAGGTTGACGAAGACATTGGTGAATTACAATCAAGCGCTCAGGAAGACTTTAATCTAAGTTTAGCTGTTCCAAGATTTTCACAAAGCTCCCTGCAAAGTAGGAGAGACATCTGGTGAGCTTAACAACAAAAGAGCATTGCATTCCCTGCAAGGTCCACAAAATCCTCAACCATTTCAGATGTGCACAGTTTAGCCAAGTGATCCATTGTGAACCCAGGTCGCCCAGCTGTCTCTCCGCCCAGCCATTTTGCCTTGGTGCCATTTGCATGCATCAATGAGTGTTGGTGTGTATGAGAGAAAGGGTGGGGGGAATCTGCCTGCCCAGAAGGGATGTGCAAGGGAAGGAAGGGCCTGGGGGAGGGGAGGCCTTGGCAGTGTGCACCCATCCTCACATGTGAGCAAAGGAGGGAAGCCCCCACGGGATGCCAGTGTGAACCAGGGATTTGCAAGCTGAGACAGGCGTGCAAGGGAATGTGTGCCCAAGGAAGGCGATCAGTGAGAGAGAGAGAGAGAGAGAGAGAGCCCTCGCAGGCTGGCTGCTTTGTTGCAGCTCTTCAGGGAAGAAGAAGGTTAGTGGGTCACTGGAGTGCTGCAGGCTTCCTCTTTAGCTGAGCCGCTCTGCTGCCAAAGCCTCCCAGCGCCAGGCAGCTTTTCCCACCAGCAGACGCAGCCAGCCGGCAGGGAGGAGGGGCAGGCAGGCAGGCAGGCAGGCAAGGCCGGAAGGAAGCAAGGCAGGAGGAACTGGGAGCAGGGAGAAGGCATCAGCTGCCCAATTCCCCCCCCTCCCCCTCCAAAGAGAGCAGGCGAAGCTGAGCAGCCTCTTTTCCCATTTCCAGGCTGGGAGCCCCATTCTGCAAGACAGACAGCAAAGAAAACTGCCCCTGGGCAGATTAAAAGATTGGAATGAGCTCTTTTCTTTGAAGGTTTGCAAGGGACGGGCACGGATGGGGGGGGAGGAGAGATCCAGAGCTCTGGAAGATGGATAGCTAAGCTGTGCTTCCACAAGGGAGGAGAGGAAGAGGAACAAGCCTCCGGAAAAGTGAAATCACACGTGTGTGCAAAGTGTTTACATGAGCAAATGATACGCCCAAGTGCTGCCCCCATTCCAAGAGGAAGACGGGAAGTACTTAGTTATCTCTGCTTACAAATATACGTATAGTAATTTAGTAGACAAAATGAGGGTGTCCCATGGATTTATTACCTCAGGCACTCAGCTGCACAAGAGACACAACAACAGTGGTAGCACTTCCTGGGCAAAGTGTCCTATTTTTTTAAAGTACCAGGTTCATTCTTTGAATCAGGAATGTTGCAAAGAAGGGAAATGCTGCTGGCAACCTATCCAGAAAGAAGAACTTCCATGTAATCGGGGTCAGAGTCATCCCCGGGACCTGGGTGCAGCACACACTGGGCAGGCTCTGGGCATCTGAACTGCCCTTGACAGAACGAGGGACCAGAAATTCACGGGGGATTTAAAAATATGAACAGATTTGTGAGAGAAAACCGTATTTCCTTCCTTTGGTTTTCTCCAGCGGAGGTCTTCCAGTTGTGCTGAGACCATGAGCTTCAAACTGGGGTTTCCAAACACATCTGGAGCCCCAACACACCTCTTGGCAGCTTCTTTGGTGCTTGCCAAGTTTCCAGCCCCTCCAGATTTTTTTGTTATTTCAGTTTTACATACAAGGACATACAGAAAAGTATGTCTGCCCTCTATCTCGCATAATGTTGGAATTCCTGAAGTTAGTTAAAACTGAATTTTTCCATTTAATGTTTGGAGATTAGTTGAGAGCCACCATCTTATCCTGTTTTTAATTTCCAAATTAATTGATTGGTTTGGGTTTCTAACTTAGCTGTAATTATTGGTGGTGCTGGGGATCTTATATTTTCCGTAAATATTTATTCCTTATATTTATTTTTTGCTGTGAATGTTTTAATTGTATGGCTGTTTGTCTGTTGTAAACCACCATAAGTCCTTAATTCATCAGTATAAATAAACATGCATACATACATACTAAGTTGATAAAACACAAAGCAGTAATGCAACACGGCATCAAAGGAAACAATTACTTTTGAAAGAATTGTATTTTGTTTCTGAAACTCCTTTGCCTTACTTACATTTGATTCCTTGGGAAGGTTTTGGCTGTTCTGTGTCTGGTTATGTGTTTAGCATGGCTGAAGTTTTGTAAAGACAGAAGTATAACAAGGTTTGTTCAAAATTCCACATTTACCACCAACCCTCAAAATACTGGATTTTTCACAGGTTAAAACCATCCCTTGTGCTTGCAGAATCAATATCCACAGATTCTAAATTCTGTGCCAGATCTTCTGACTGTGTTTGACACTTCATGTTTTCAATCTGTGTACCTCAAACTCATTCTGAGTGGGCAGTCTAGAAATGTGATTAATAAATAAATGGACAGAGAGACTCCCAGAAGTAACAATTAAAGAAATCAATTTGTTTTATGTAGCCTGATCAGTAAAGCTAAATATAGGAAAGAGAGGGAGGAAGAATATTGCCTTTACAAAGCAATGCCTTGACATTACAGCTTCCAAAGGTGAGTTTTTCCTGAGATGACACTGCATCACTTGATGCCACTGGTATCCTATGCTACCTGCAGTGATTCTAGTGGTCTCACCTTGACCTCCTTCTAAATACCCATCTGAAAACAGCCCTCAAGGAGATCCAGGTTATAGTTTTTTGGACTCCTGGGACAGTAAATAATCAACTTTGCTTTCAAATTGGGCATGAAGGAATCTCATAAGGGATGGATCACACAAACCCCTTGCCACTGATCTCCTCAATCCACACATCACGGGAGTGACTCACTTCTTGCATTTTCAATTTCAGAGGAGAACTCTGATGAGTAATAGTCCAGGGAGGGGGCAGCAGAAAAGTCAAGATGTCATACATGAACTGCCTTGCAGCTTTAATTGTGCAGTCATGGCCACCATCTTGACTTTCTAACACCCCTCTGGGGAAATCCCTGCATCTGAGCGGTCCATTAACCTCCCACTGTGATGCTAGAAAGCTGCTCGCTAGTCCACAGTGTCCCCCAACAGCGAATCCCCATGTTGACTACCCAGTGGCATATAACACCTTTGGCCCAATAAACATGATTTGCCCTCACCCCACCCAGTGATGGCTTCCCATTTCAGAGGCTTTGCAGGTTTTTCACATAATCCCCAAGTCAGGCGATCCTGATAGCTTCCCTGGGGTGGCAGAACCATGGTAGGTATCCGGCCCTGCTTTTCTTCCGCCAACACATTGGAGCTTTTGGCTTGGGCGTCCTTCCAGTTGGGCCGAGGCAGAGAAGCAGATGATGATGATGATGATGATGATGATGATGATGATGATGATGATGATGATGATGATGAAAGGGCACTGAGGGTTAAAAGTCGGCTGCGCAGACAATGTCATGCTGTCACAGCACCTGATGGGCTCAAGCATCGCATTGTCTGTGATGAGCACCACATTGTCTGCTGATGGGCTCCGGGGAGTTGAAGTCCACAAGTCTTAAAGCTGCCAAGTTTGGGGACCCCTGCCTCTCTTCTAGCCCAGTGTTTCTTAACCTCAGCACCTTTAAAGTGCGGATTTCAACTCTCAGCATGCTGGCTGGGGAATTCTGGAAGTTGAGGTCCACATCTCTTAAAGTGGTCAAGGTTGGAAAACGCCAGAGTCATAACTGTCTCTGTCTTCTTCTGCTCGTGAATGTTGCACTAGATGACATAGCAGCTGATAGGCTCAAGCATTTAAGCAAACAAGCTGGACCTTTGTGGCCGTAATAATAAAAGGAACAAAGAGCTGCAGCTCGCCAGGCTTCAGTGGTCTAGAGGCTATTTTCCTTCTCTTCCACCTCCCCAAGAAACTTACTGGCTACCAGCATTTCTCTTTCCCATTTTCAGCGGTTTGCTGGTTCCCTTCCACCACCCCACTGCATCTTGCCCTGTTAAGCTGGGGTTGACTGAAGAGGCAGGACACAAGGCTAGTGACTACAGCTCTTTATTGAGTAGATCGGTACAACCAAGTGATCTGCCTGTCCGACAGCTCCCTCTTTTAAAAGGAGACGTCAGGTAGCTCAACCAATAAGATCCGAGGAATCTTCCCACCAGGAGGGCGGACCAATGATTTTAAAATATCATTTCCCCGCTTGAAAAAGCAGACTTGAGGGAAGCCTTCGTTCCTTGGCTTCACTCCTCATTGGCATATTCAACATGTCCCATTCTCCATCTACCACTTTGAAGGAAGGGTGCCCTTGGGGGAATAGGTACCAAGAGCCACAGCAGTTTCAAAGTGAAACTCTACAACAGAGGTACCAAACTTGGCAACTTGAAGACTTGTGGACTTCAACTCCCAGAATTCTCCCCGAATGCTCTACGAGGAGAAGATGCCTCTCTCTAGCCCAGTGTTTCTTAACCTCGGCAACTTTAAAGTGCGGATTTCAACTCTCAGCATGCTGGCTGGGGAATTCTGGAAGTTGAGGTCCACTTCTCTTAAAGTGGTCAAGGTTGGAAAACACCAGTCTAGAGTCATAGCTGTCTCTGTCGTCTTCTGCTCATGAATGTTGTACTATAGCAATAGCACTTAGACTTATATACTGCTTTCCAGCCCTCTCTAAGCAGTTTACATAGTCAGCCTCTTGCCCCCAACAATTTGGGTCTTCATTTTACCCACCTTGGAAGGATGGAAGGCTGAGTCAACCTTGAGCCTGGTGGGATTCGATCTGCCAAATTGCAGTAGGAGTAGCTTGCAGTACTACACTCTAACCACTGCGCCACCAAGGCTAGATGACTTTTGACAATATTGGTTGCTTTGGTCAGGTTTGGGGTTTTTAATTCTCAGGTTGCACCTAGAATTTATCCCAAGCCCAGGGGTCTTACTTTTTCCTGCACCAGAGGTCTCATCAGTTTTGCTGGGGAATAGATGCTGATGGTGAAATCATCCCCATTTTGGAGCGAGCTCTAGGCCGAGCAGACCGAAATCTGGAGCTAGCTGAGCTCTCAGCTCTAACAAGTAACTCACATTCTTCCAGCTACTACTGGATGTGGAGAAAGGATAAGGGGAAAAAAACTCACTATGCTTGGTTTCGGAAGCATCATTCTGAGAGCACCTGTCCTTGTAGGATGTATCTTCAAAAGGCTTCCTTGGAGGGCTGGCCTGATCCCCAAATACCTGACAGGTCAACAGCCGTATGTGTGTTTAGCAGGAGGCATCCTACAGAAGGTGTTTTCTGGTGACCTTTCCAGCATTACAGGATGCTCCCTCCATCCTTTCCAGATTATCTTTATTGATTTATTTGCAAAAGGCATGTTCGGACAAACTTCAGTTGCCTTGCATTCTGTTCTAAGCATACTCAGGAGCCCTTGGGCCCCCCAGAAATCTCCTGGGGAGGCAGTAGACCCTTCGCTTTTCAAAAACACCAGCATTTAATTGAGACTTAAATTCAAATTATCTTTGTGAACAAGTTTTCAAAAGATGCTGGCGCGTCACCGAGGGGATGATTCCCAGGGTCACTGGTGGCCAAAGGCATCATACTGCAGATGGGAGGTTATAAAAAGAAATAAAGGGAATGAACCATCTTAGCCCTCATAAAAAATCATTCATCAAGGCTTCCTGGAAAAACAGATCGCTTCTGAAACTCAGCTTTGATGCTGGTGGCTTTGATTATCTTTTCTGGGTCAAAGCCTTTCATTCTGTCTCCTAAATGATATCCATTTTGCTTGAAGTTATGGGATGGCAACATAACTTCCTTCATTCTTTCCTTCCTTAGCCAACTTTCCTCTTTTTCTTCTGTCTTTTACCATCCCAGGGTACGAGCAGCAGCTGTTGCCATGGCTACAGTCATGCATCTCTTCTTGGCCAAGATGGCCATGTCATTGATTTTGGCAGAACAGTCTGGGAATGGTGGTGTGTGTGTGTAAAGAGAGGGGTCTGGGTCTAGGATTAATATAGCCATGTTGTCTTTGGGTTTCATTAGCAGGGCTGCAGCAAGGTTTGCTGTGAAACTCAAGAAAGGCCAAGCCAGGAGCAGGGTTTGTGTGTGATAGGGGTGGGCTAAGACAGGGGTCCCCAACCACCGGGCCGCGGACCGGTACCAGTCCGTGGAACGTTTCCTACTGGGCCGCCAGTTTGCTGGGCGCCACTATCTTGTTTGATGAGAAAGTGCTTCCGGGTGAGCTTTTCCGGTTGGAAAGCGGCATTTGGGTCCTGAAGGAATCCTGCGCCTTAGTTTCATCGAAGGGGGCTTGAGCGAAACTAAGGCACGAGTTCTTTCAGCACCAAAACAAGGCGAGCCGAGCGACCGTCCCAAAGCCGTCCCGAAGCGAAGCCCATCAACAAAGGTACAAAGGAGGAGTTGAAGGTGGCGGGGAGAAGCGGGGGACGGCTGGCTGGCCGGTTGCTTGGCTCGCCTTGCCTTGTCATGCGTGCTGATGCTGGTACTGGGCCGCGGATCATTTTGTGATGCCGGTACCGGGCCGTGGCACAAAAAAGGTTGGGGGCCACTGGGCTAAGAGATTCCTTAAAGCACATGGGGAGCTAAGCTCTAAAAACAACCCACCTCTGCAACTCTTCACATGGCCAATATTAGATAGGGACCTCTGTGGAGGGATAGAATGTGGCAGATGTACAGCAGAAACCCCAAACATCCTTAAAATACCTTCTGGAGCAGTGTTTCTGAACTGGGGAATTCTGGGAGTTGAAGTCCACACCTCTTAGAGTGACCAATGCTGAGAAATACTATTTTGGAAGGACATACTGTGTCATGGCTTAATGACTTCTTCTCAAATGCAGAGAAATCAAGTGGGCCTGATAACTTTATGAGCTTCTTTGTTGAATCAATACAGGGGAATCCATGCAGATGAATCAATATCTGCAAGACTGTGGGTGGAACAACGTGATCACATATGTACAAAGGGGGCAGGCTTCTCCTCTTATGACGCCCCGCCTACCCCCTCACGGATTCTGAGCCCCCTTTCTGAGGGGATTTTGGCAGGGAAACTGAAGGTGTACTTTTTTTGCAAATCGTCATGCCAAGCCTTCTTTTCCAGCTCCTTTAAATCACGTCGCCCTTGAAACTTATCTTCCCTCAAATGAAACCTTGTTCAACGTTTCTATCTCTCAAACCACAGCAGAGTTAACATTATCTTCCAGGCTCAATGGGTGGGGGGGGGAAAAAAACTCACTGGTGAGAGAAGCATGTTGGGAAACAGCCACCTTTGTTGTCCTGGAAAGCAAATCTGGCCTCGTGCTTTGGGCTGTGACACAAACAATGAGATTAACTCCACAACTCAAAATATATTACCTGAAGGTGACAGCCTCTGAATGAAATCCAGGGCTGCTTCTCATGAGGCAGCAGGAAGCTTTCCAAGTGACTCAGACAACGCTCTACCCTTCTACCTGCCTCGTCATTGCCTTAAAACGGATCCCTCTAAACTAGGTTAATCCCTGGCTCATAATTGCATGGCACAATTGATAGGGGGAGTGAAGCAAAGTGCTTGCCAAAATAGGAACCTGCTTGAGACACTTTTTCATTCCTTGAATTGGCCAAGACAGGCAAACTGCCTTGGGAAGAAGTGGGGTTGTTTGTGCAGATATCTTCTGGCAGAGAAACTCAACGTGGTGCCCAGAATCTCTCGCACATCTTCAGAAACGTTTCTGGGGCCTCCCAGTCTCCACCTAATTTAAATGTCTAGATACGTGTTTTATTTTTTATTTTTTTTAAAAGTCAAGCATTAAACAAAAAGCTGCCTGGCTGAAACGGGAAGCATCGATTTTCAGCGTAATCTTTATTTCCAAGAACATTATTCTTAAAAACTAAAAAAAAAAAAAAAAAAAACACAGCACATGGGACTTTCTGGGGAAAACAGCCTCTCTGTTTAGAAAAACCCGGCAAGAAACATCCTGGAAGAGGCCAAAAAAAAAAAAAAAAATGCTTTGGAATGAATGCAGGGGTGTCCACAGGTTGTGGTTTAAAAAAAAAAAGGCAGGATAATTATGCCCCATCTGTCATTTAAGTGCACATTATATTTGTTTATTAAATTTCCACCCCATCCGTCTCACTTAAAGGACTCTGGTAGTTTACAAGAGAGTAATAAATCAATAGAAACACCTGACTAAAGGCACAGCTAAAAAAACATGTTCTTACAAGTTAGAAGTCAAAGTCAACATTAAAAGTTCAGAAAGCTAAACAGGGATAACTAGGCAGGAGGAATGCCCTCAAACTACCAGCCATCCCCAGGGTTGCATGATCATACTCTTCAATCCCTGTTCAAATTGGCAGAGCTAGATCTTAACTACCTTCTAGAAAGCCAGAAGAGTAGGATATCTCATCTCTAAAGATAAGGGGTTCCAAAGGACAGGGCAATTGCAGAGGAGGCCCCCCTCCTAGACCAGGGGTCCCCAAACTTGGCAACTTTAAGACTTGTGGACTTCAGCTATGGTGGCTGGAGAATGCTGGGAGTTGAAGGCCACAAGTCTTAAAGTTGCCAAGTTTGGAGACCTCTGTCCTAGACCAATAAACATTAATGTTGAGAGTTTTTTTATACCAAATCTTGCAGACACCTGGACGAAAGTATGTCTTGGAAGGAGCTTCACTCAGGGAGGCAGATCTTAAGGAGTGGACATTTCTCATCTCCATATTCTAACATCTTAAGAAGACCTTGGTCAACCAGATCTCCAATTTAAGACTAAAAGCCCAACAGTCTCATCCTTCATAAAATCAATTTCAAGAAGGATGGGAGTTGCAATCTAGAGGCCTAGGCTAGGGACAGGTTCTCTGAGATCAACCATGGGCTTGTAAGCCCATAAGTGATGCACCGTTCTTAAGTTCAGATCAAACTAAGGAAAATGGTCTGGGGTTTCTGGAAGCCAATTTAATTCAGCTAATGAAGACCCAGTCCAAAACGCAGATACTGGTAACGAGCATTTGGAGGCTGCATTTTCATGGAGACCCCCTCACAGTGGCAATATTTGGTTCTGACTTGTGTTAAAAACTGGAGGCTTTTGTCTCCCCAATTTTTCACTAATCTTAGCTAGTCTCACCCCATTTTTATAGTTGCCTAGGTTCACCTTGCAGCAGGACTGGGCTGGGCGTGTCCGTGGTGGGTCAAAATAAGCCAGGTGGTGGCCATGACCATGTAATGAAAGTCCACGCAGATCACCCAATGACATCTTGGGGTGGGCCCAAGTCAGAGAGGTGCAGTATCCAAGGCATCTCTTGGTTGAGAGTACGTAGACTGAAGGATAGCATCTTCTGTAGCAGGGATCTTCCAACTTGACAGCTTTAAGACTTGTGGACTTCAACTCCCAGAATTCCTCCTCCAGTCATGTTAGCTCAGGAATTCTGGGAGTTGAAGTCCACAAGGCTTAAACTTGCCAAGTTTGAAGACCTTTGTTCTGTAGAATCTCTTGCCTTTGCAACCATGAATATTGTGTGAACAGTCACTAAGCGACCAGTCATTAATCAAGGACTACCTGTCCTATTTCTTGTTCACTGACTCAGTGTCTTCCTCTCTCTATCTCTCTCAAAAAAAAAAAAATTTACAGGTAGTCCTTGATTTACAACCATTCATTTAGTGAAAAAACTAACCTATGACAATTTTTCACACTGATGACATTGCAGCATCCCTGTGGTCATGTGATCGAAATTCAGATGCTTGGGAATCGACATGTTGGTTGCAGTGTCCTGGGGTCTTGGGATCACCTTTTGTGACCTTCTGTCAAGCAAGTCAATGGGGAAGCCAGATTCACTTAACAACTGGTTCACTTAACAACAATGGCAAGAAATGTTGTAAAATGGGCCAAAACTCACTTAACAACTATCTTGTTATTGTAACAGAAATTCTTGGTTCAATGATGATTATAAGTTGAGGACTACCGTATTAACTTGGCCTGGGGATCTCTGGGACAGCTGCTCCCCAACAAAACTAACTAAAGTGGGAGATTAATATCCACAGAAGGCTTTGCTCTCCCGCCAAATTCCGCAAAAGTGTGTTTCCTTCCAGTGTGAGTTGTCTTCTTTCTAGAAAAACAGAAGACTTACCTTCCATCTCTCAAAAAGTCCCTCCTTTCTAACCTAGCAACTGAGCACTTTACAAAGGACTTTCAGTTTTGTTTTGTGAAGGGGGATTTTAATCTCTGGTCAGGAGAAATTTCAGTTGGAAAGTTATGAGCAGTACGGAGTCTTTCTCTGAAGTCTGTGCAATTCCTGGAATGGCATAAAAATGGGTTTCTAAATCTTGGCAACTTCAAAGATGTGTAGACTCCAACTCCCAGAATCCCCCAATGCTGGCTGCGGGAAACTCTGGGAGGTGAAGTTCATGCATCTTCAAATTGACAAATTTGGGGAAACCTGGCACGAAGGCTGTGAGTTAAAAGGTCAGTTTTTTCATCCCTTCCCCCCTCTTCTTCTTTTTTTTTAATCCCAGGAGGCCACCTATTTGAGTGAGGAAATTGCAATCTGCATATGCTCAGTGCAGTAATGGGAATAAAAAAAAAGGTATTACTGGTCCTGTGGGCGTGGCTTGGTGGGTGTGGCAGGGGAAGGATACTGTAAAATCCCCCCATTCCCTCTCCATTCCTGGGGGAAGGTTATCAGGGGTGGGATTCTACAGGTTTGGAGCGGTTGTATAGAACCGGTTGTTGTGATTCTGCGTAGTTCGAAGAACTGGTAAATTGTGCCCCTGGCTGGCCCTGCCCCTCTCCGCCTGCCCTTCCTCTCCTCTCCCAGTCAGTCCTTATCGCGCATGCACAACATTGCACACAGGCCTGACCTCACTGGCTGCGTTCTTCCCTGCCCAGTCACTCCTTCAGATATTTCTTTTTTTCCCCTCCCGACGATCAGCTGTTCCTATGATCAGCTGGGCTGGGATTCCCCTCGCTTACTTACTGCTTTGCCCAGGAGGCCTCCCTGAGGCCCAGAAGGCCCAAAAACAGGCTGCAAAAAAAAAAAAAAAGCCATGCCCACCCAGTCACATGGCCATGCCCACCTAGCCATGCCCATCTAGCCACACCCACAGAACTGGTGGTTAAAAAATTTGAATCCCACCCCTGAAGGTTACTGCAAAATCCCCACTTCCCTCCCCACTTCACTAACCTGCATTCCAGCTCCGTTCTCCAGTGCAGGGCAACCAAAGAAGACCCAGCCGATCAGCTGGGACTCAATGGGAGGCAGAGAATAGATGGGGTTGGCGGGGCCAGTCGGAGGTGGCATTTGTGCCAGTTCTCCGAACTACTCAAAATTTCTGCTACCGGTTCTCCAGAACTGGTCAGAACCTGCTGAATACCACCTCTGGCTCAGTGGCTCTCTTCTGTCTTTCTAAAAAAGATCAGGATTTCACACCACTTCAAAACTGATAACCCAGAATAAACCCAGGGTGTCCACGGGAGGGGTGTGTGTGTGTGTGAGGTTTAGCCCTTTCTATATGCATTGTACATATACATATTCAAACACATAGCTGCACCTGCCATTTTGACTTTTTTGAGCCCCCCTCCCTGTGGATCCCCCTGAAAAAGCAAAATAATAATAATAATAATAATAATAATAATAATAATAATAATAATAATAATAATAATAATAATAATAATAGTCCTGTGCCCTCATAGCTAAAGTGGAACCAAAATGACTTTTTTTTAGGAATATAGGATAAAAACTGGGAGGGTAAAAATAAAGAGAGAGAGAGAGAAAGGCACGATTTGCTTTGAGAAGCAGCAGTGCAAAGGTTAACGACTTTGACACCGGAGCCTAACTAATTAGGCTTTAAAATTAACAGTCCATTTCCATGAAATGCGCCTGGGGGGTGGGGGGAATGTGGGGCAGAGGCATTTCTGCTGGTTTCAGCTTTGCCTGAGCAAAGGCACAACCTGAATTCTGACTTTTCCTACAATCTGAGCCTTGAGGGTTTAAGCATAGGAAAGTACAGTCTCATGAACCCGCAGAATCTAGATCTTTTCCATGGCGCATGTCTTATTTGTTTAGAAAATTTCTATGCCCGCCCATTCACTGTCAGTGACTCCAGGCAGCTTATAAAAAATAATCTTCACGCGAGAGATCCACAACAGGATGGCGGAGGAGTCCTGAATACTCAGAGTCATACTAAGCAGGGTCTCTCTGCTGCATCACTACCACCAGTTGATGTGCAGGTAAAAACAGGTGTGACACTGACCAGATTACCATAATCTGATGCCAGGAGGAGGAAGAGAGGAACAGAACCAACTTCCACTGCGCACCATGGGCTCAATGTGGCCAAGACTTTGTGCACTGTACTGACATGATGCAATGCGAGAACATGAGTGCCACCCCTTTTCAGGAGTTCTAGAATTGCTCACAGCAGTCAAGGTGGCTTGCTTTGAATAAGGCAAGGGAGGCAGGTGATACACCAAAGCCAGGAATGTGGCTTCCCTGACCTGGCGGCACCCCTGCCAATTTCAATGCCAGCGAGGAGACCTGAGAATGCAAGTCCCAACTCTTGGGAAGGGAGTCAATTCAGAACAAAGATCTCAAGAACTTTGGCTAAATCGAAGTGCTTCTTGGCCTGTTTCTGGGGTTGATCCAGTGGTGGGATTCAGCCGGTTCATAACGGTCCATGAGAACCAGCTGTTAACTTTCTGAGCAGTTGGGTGAACTGGTTGTTGGAAGAAATCATGAGGGCAGAGAACCGGCTGTTAAATTATTTGAATCCCACCACTGGGCTGATCCAGTGCAAAGGGCTGGTTGGGACTTGGTCCATCAGCAGCCCTAGATGACAAACAGAAATCTTGCTGGTGCTCTGATCTTATGCTTGTCCAAGATGGAGTCTTATCATCATCTATGGTAAGCACTGAGAGACCATTTCAGTTCTAAACTCTCAGTACGTGCTTTCAGTGTGGATTCTTCTAGAGCAGAGGGTTGCCAACCTTTTGGACCTCAGGGACCACCAAACTCATAATTTTAAATCCCACAGACCAGGGACCCTGGGAAAATCCCAAAAAAAGTCTGCAGGAAAATTCCCCACCCTGTTTTCTTACTGATCGATCAGTCTTTATTTGGAATCACAGGATACCATCTCCAGCTCCATTCTCGGGGTGGGGGTAGGGGAGAGACTTTTGGCTTCATGCAAGGAAAGCAGCAGAAGCAGCAGAAGTCTTTCTCTCTCCCCTCCCCCAAAAAAACTCCACCAGAAATGAGTCTTTGTGAGACTTGTCATGCTGGTGCAACCTCTTGGAGCAGGAGGCCTTGCAGGATCCCAAAGACTCATTTCTGGCGGAGTTTGTGGGAGAGAAAGAAAGACTTTTGCTGCTTTCCTTGCATGCAGCCAAAAGCAGAAGAAGAAAGAAGTGGAAAGAAGCAGCCCGGTGGCCAGGCGAGGCACAGGAGGCGAGTGGGGCCAGTTTTCCCCCTCTCCGCCCTTTCTCCCCTCCCCTCACTACCCTGTGTTGTTCACAATGCAAGTGACACAAGCCTTATGTTCCCCCGGGCCATGTGGGCAATGCAGCCTTTTGTTTCCACGCAGCCTGGATGAATTGCTTTGGGGGTGACAAAATAAAATAAATAAATAAATAAATAAATTTCTCTGCAGGCCCACAAAATTTTCTCACGGACCACCAGTGACCCCTGGCCCACTGGTTGGCGACCGCTGTTCTAGAGGTCTCCCTAAGAAAGGACAATATACTTAACTTGTTGTTGTCCAAATCTTGTAGTTATTTCTTTTTGGGTTGCCTGATGGTTCCAGGGCGTATAATAGTGAGGTTCTTGTGGAAGACTGAGGACAGCCATCTTCATCCTCAGCCACAAAAGCTGCCAGAAGGACAGGAGTTTTGCAGCACCTTTCTCCTTAGCGCATTGAGTTAAAAGGCAGAAGATAGAGTGAGCAACAGTTTCTTCTGATTTTAGGATCCATCACAGGACAGTTGTGGCGAGAAATTGGAGGGTACATATCAATCTAGCAAATACATAAAATATGTGGATCTGCATTTCCAAATAGATGGGGGGGGGGAGGGAAGGGAAGGAGGGACAGAAGAAGGAATAAATGTGGAATAAAGAAAGGAAAAGAAATGGAAGGAAGGAAGGAAGGAAGGAAGGAAGGAAGGAAGGAAGGAAGGAAGGAAGGAAGGAAGGAAGGAAGGAAGGAAGGAAGGAAGGAAGGAAGGAAATAAATGCTGGAAGAAATGTCCATCTGGGTTCAGTTCCAAGTGGGAAGAAAGACACTGGCAACATGGAGGCTATTTTGAAGGATGGTTTAATGGTGGACAGGACCACGTGGGTTTGAAGTCCTGGATAGCTGACCACATGGAGTAGAGAGTGATATATATACCGTCTCTTGGGCTTTGAACTTCCTGTGGTAAGAAATGTATCCTGATTGGTTGTCAGACTCCCATGGAGCCATGCAGGGGTAACTTTGTAGGTTGTCTTGAGTCCCAGGCTTGCTTGAATCTTGCTGGGTGATGTAATCTTCCCAGGTGCCGTGTGGTGAGATGGGTAGAGGGCTAATCCTATCGTGTCCTGAGAGCCGTGTTTTAATCCCACCACCCTGGAACTGAAGGGGGGGAGGGGCAGGGAGCTGCTTTGTCTTTAAAAACATGCTTCTCCTTTTCTCATCCAGGGAAATATAATATTCTGCCTTTTTAATGTTTCCTAGAATATTTCATTCTTCTAGGAGAGGGGTGGGTGCTAACTTTCTATGGAAGGAAGGAAGGAAGGAAGGAAGGAAGGAAGGAAGGAAGGAAGGAAGGAAGGAAGGAAGGAAAAGGAAGGAAGGAAGGAAGGAAGGAAGGAAAATGTCTTGCTGGCCAACATGTACAGCTTGCCTTGAAGGCTGCTTCTGAGGTGGCTCACTCAGCTTCCTGCCTGGTTTCCCAAAAAAAGATCCAGACCTGGCTACCTGCTCCCATCCTTGCCTCTGTACTCCCAGCTTGTACCACCCTTAGTGGGAGGATTCTATCTCTGCCTTTCCTCTCCTCTCCCCCGCCCCCTCCTTTCTCAGCACAGGCCAGCTTTCTCTCTCTCTCCCCTCCCCTCCCCCCCCTGCCTTTCTGGGTCGGTCAGATGCTGCTGAAAAGAAACAATGCCGGGCATTGTCTCTCCTGGTGCACAGGCTTCAAACTCCAATAGGGCAACAAAAAGACACATTGACTCAGAGGGAGAAAGGGTCCCATAGTTTGCAGTGTCACATTTGGGACTGGGGGATGGGGGGGGGGAGAGGCCTGTCTTGGTGGACAAGAACATCACAGGATTATTTTCTCTGCCGCAGATGCTCGGAGTCAGATCGCTGGAAACATCCCCCTGTTTTCCTGGAGGAGTGATCCCCAATGGGATAAAAACAGAGGCATTTTAAGCAAGTTCACACAACTGGCCAGTTGGGACGAAAATGAGGTTGGGGGGTGGGGGCTTGGTATGTTGTGTGAACTAGGCTACCAGGTTAAACCATGATATGAGTGGCTTCTTTGGGTATGTGTCATGTGAACATAATAAGTGTTTGCTAATCTGGATTTAGAATGTGCACAGAACTGGTGCAGCTGGTATAGTTTAATCTGAGAACACGGTTGGAGTTGTCCCTCACTCCCTCTGGGCACAGCGTGAAGGCCATTTCTTTCTCTTCTGACCATGGGATATGGCCCTCTCAGCCTCCGGTCATAGCAAGATATCTTAGTCATCTTTTTAGAGGTTTAGTTTTCAAGTGGTGCTTTTTTATTTTCTCCCAACACACTTTTTGACAACGTTGTGGATAATGCGGGAAGGGACAAAAATTTGCTAGTCCCTACTGACAGCTGTGGGCATACTTGCCTCCTCTTTATGGCCTTTTTAGATCTAATGGCCAGAAGAGGGTTAAGACACCACAGCCTTTTCAGAGTTGAGATTCAAAACTGAAGCAAGTGGAGAACATATACTTGGTGTCTTTGCGAAACCATGGATGTTGTTTGTAGGCCAGAGTGACCACATCAGGGGAGGTCAATGTCTAGAACTAAGGGGCATCTAACTTCTTGATTTCGCTGGTAGACAAACCTTTTCTCTAAGTCGGAGCTGAAGATAAGAATCATGTCTGGTAATCAGGCACAAACCCTGCCTTTTCACCCAAACGTTGCTCTGCCTCTGTTTTCACAGATGACTTCCAATATATTTTCGGGCTGGGTGGGAGGAGGAAAGCTTCTTCAAGAAGTTCACAAGAAGGTTCTAATTTTGGAGTTTATTCATTGCTTTGGTTGTCTAGATATTTTGTTTCTGGACCTTAGCTGGCCCACTGCCTCTGATCTCCTACTGCAGTTTCCCAACTTTGAGAATTTTAAAAAGTTGCTCCCAGAAGTTGCCAAGGTTGATGCAATGTGTCCTACTGAGATGTATACCACTGGAAGCCATCAAGTCTGATCCAAGCACTTCTTGGTCACACAAGGTTGATACTGAAGCCCATCAAGCTGACAGCCCACAAGAGTTTCATGCCATGTGACACCATTTGATAGGCAATGGAGATGTCTCTCTCTGTGTGTGTGTGTGTGTGTGTTGTTATTAAATGTACTAAGTACCACACATCTCTCCCCAGAGGTCCTCAACAAAACACCATCTGCCTCTCCTTGGTGTTGCACTGTTCTTTTGAGGAATTTTCTAGGAGGAAGAGAAAACAGATGAGTGCACAAATTTAGGATTATTAAACAAAAGTTGTCCCATGTTTTGCCAACACCTAATGGCTTGGCAATCCAAAAAATGTTGTTGTCCAAAATGGCTAGAGTGCAAAGGTTTGGAGCCCCTTAAAATCCTTTCTTGTTTTCAGAAGTGGGAGGTGAGAAATTTTAGGGTCCTTGGCGCTCTCCCCAATTGGTTGTTTTTCTTGCAGACGTTTCATTACACAATCGGGTAATGTCATGAGTGTAGCACTGAAGATATGGTGGGGAATTGATGGAAACTGGCAGTTCATGTTGGAGTCAAGAATCTGTTGTTGTTTTTACTTGTTATTGATTTATAGTTTCCTTCATTTGTCAATCATTTGTACTGCTCCAAGAACTGTTGAACTCAACCCTGTTTTTTCTGGTTGGATAAGAAAATCCTGATATTCAAGAATATAAATAGAGGCCAAGAACAAGGGATGAAGGAGACTTATGGCTCCAATCAAGATTGGTCCCATTTCTAGAAGCAAAATTATCATCAAATCATAACTTTTCATGTGATACAAACTGGGGAAATTATTGAATAAATTGAGAATAATTTTAGCAATGGTGTTTAATTAACCAGATCAACTTTTAATTAAACTAGATCAACTTTATTTTTTCTCCTGGTCACACTCATTGTTTGGAGTGTGGCCACTGCATGCCATTAGAAAGTCAAGTGTGGTCAAGTCTGAAAGAGATGACCCAATCCTGCCCCACAGCAACTGGGAGACCCACCCACTTGCTACGCTCATGCTTGGCAGATCCCTATTCAAAGAAAATCTAAGGTATGCAGTTGCACAACATGGAAAGCTTGGCCAGCACTAATCTTGTTTAGCAGTGGTTGCTTTTTATGTGGTAGTAGGTGGTACCAATTCAGCTCATTTGGATCAGGGTTTCTTGCAAAGTCAGAAAGTGGATTCGTTCTGTCCCAGTAAGTAGGTGGTATGAATCTCATAGCAAAGCATCAAAATATGATTTGATGGTCGTTTGGAATGAAATCCAGCTCTGGCTTCAGGAAAGGGATCGTCAGCTTCAGGGCCTGAATCTCCCACTCCAAGGGTACCCAGCAAAGGGTTGGTGTGCCAAGAGAATTGTCCGGTTGAGTGACTTCCTTCTGTCTTCTTCCAAAGTGGGGGGGTGGGGGGTGGGACATTGCTGCCTGGTGAGGCCCAAGAGCCACCCATCCCATAGAATGGGTGGGATGCATTGCTGTGCTGCAGGAGATGCACCAAGGGCCCTGTGGGCAGCTGTGCCAAAGCCCTGGTGGGAAAAGTGCCATTTGGCCTGAAATGCCTTTTGTTTTCATTGTCCGCTTCTCTTTTAATGAGGCTCTGAAACCAACTCCATCTTCTGCTCTGTGCCTGCCAAAAGCTGATTGTGCAGCCTCAGCCACAGACTTCAGGGGGGGGAGGGGCGGGGAGAGGGCCAGTGGCCAAAGGCCAAGAGAGGCTAGTGCCCTCTTCACCTGACTTCCCTTCCCTTTGGCTGCCAGCTAGAAGTCAGTCTCTCTCTGTCTCTCTGTCTCTCTCTCTCACACACACACACTTTCTTTTGATCTCTTACCTTCCTTTCTTTCTTTCTTTCTTTCTTTCTTTCTTCTTTCTTTCTTTCTTCTTTCTTTCTTCTTCTTTCGTTCTTTCTTTTCTTTCTCTCTCTCTCTCTCTCTCTCTCTCCCTTTCTCTTTCTTTCTCGCTCCCTCTTCCTCTTTCTTTCTTTGTGTCTTGTTCTCTCTCTCTCTCTCTCCTTCTTTCTCTCTCTTTCTCTGTCTCTCAGGGCTGGCAGCCATCCGGTTATGGGGAGGCAAGTCCATTGGCAACCCAGTGAGCCCAGGTCCTGGGGAGAACTTGAGATAAAAGACAAAGCTCAGCCTCCTTCTGCCCCCTGTTTGCATTGAGGCCCATCTGCCCTGCTGACCCCCAACAAAAAAGAGAAGGCCCTGCCAGAATGTGCCTGCTGCACGGCAACTTAGCCGGCTCAACAGCAAAGCTGGCTGGGGCTTCTGGGAAGTCCTCGGCTATTCCGCTAGACCTTGTTTTCTTAACCTGAGCAATTTTAAGATGAGTGGACTTCAACTCCCAGAATTCTCCAGCCACCATTAAAAACTCTGAAGCCACAATAGGCTAACAATAATGGTTTCTTTCAGTGTAGGGCACAAAATGACCCCGTGTTCAGTTGATGTAAGGGCAATATTGATTTAAGGCAATATTTCTCTTTTTAAATTTTTTTTTATTAGATATAACCTTTAAAAACATTGAGCATGGTGGACATCTTTGACATACATTTTTGTTGTTACATATTATGTTAAGTACTTTAAAAACCTTTGTACATTTATATACATATATACATTTAATCTTTATACATTTTAATTCCTTTCCATTACCTTTCAGGCCAGTCATATAATCTCTCATATCCTTCCTTCTACTCCTTTAGTCCTTGTTCCATTTTGCGAACTCCCTTTCATTTCCCTCCTGTGATAAAATTTATTCCATATTATATAGTATTCTGACTCATTTTCATCCTTCAGTTCCAATGTCAACCTATCCATTTCAGCATATTGTAAGATTTTATCTATCACCTTGTCTCCCCTAGGGTTTTCTCTCGCCTTCCAGTTTGGGGCAAATATCATTCTTGCTGCCATAATTACATGGATTATTAGGTAGCTATCAGCTTTACTGTACTTCTCTGCCATGATTCCCAATAAGAACATCTCAGGTTTATAGTTTATTTTTAACCCCGTCATTTCCTCTAACCACAGCCAAATGTTATACCAGAACTCCTGAGCCTTTTTACGGGACCATCATACAGGGTAATATGTGCCCCGTTCCTTCAGACATTTCCAACAATTAGGTTATTGGTTTCCGTACACTTTGGCCAATCTTGCAGGTGGGAGATGCCACCTATAGAACATCTTGTACAAGTGTGATGACCCAGGGTGGGATACAAAATAAACACAGTCACAAAAAACAGGTGAAGCCCCTTTTATTCCTTCACTTTGCTTCCAAGCTCCAAATATCCTTCACTGGGAACAAAAAACTCCCACACAACCAGTTACAAGAAGGAGGAAATGCAGTTTAAATTATAAAGAGTAAAAAACCACACAAATCAGGCAAGATAAGGGCTTGAAGACATCCACAGATATCAGAATACACACTGGGAAGGATGCCAAACTCAGAGAGGAACAATAAACTAGAGATATTTCCACGCTTTGTTTCCAGCACTCGCCCATACGCATGTCTGTCCTCTTATTCAGTTGTCACAGCTGCAGCCCATGAAGAGAATCAAGGCCCTCTCCTCCCCAGTAGACCACGTCTCTCCCTTATCTGCTCCTCCCTGCGTGCCCTAGGATGGAGAGGGGATAGGCCTGAGTCCTCGTCTGACTGCCGAACCAGCCTCTGCCCTTCCCCAGCCTCCTCCACAACCTCCAGAGCCACACTTCCACTCCCTGTCAGTTGTTCCTCCTCTCCCTCAGAGTCAGTCTCCACCATGGGCATGACAAGAAGTTTTCATTTAAGGCAATATTTCTCAACCTCTCAGCTGCTTTGGGGAATTCTGGGAGTTGAGGTCCACAAGTCCTCAAATTGCTGAGGTTTTGAAAACCTTGTTCTAAACCAGGGAGGGAATTAATTCCTGGATTGTCTTCCTTTGTTTTCTTCTTCTATTCTTTCCCCCTTTTACCTTCTCTGTTACTTATTTCCACCCCCACTTCCTTAACTTTGCTTCCTTTAGAAAATACATGAAAAAGAATTGGCTTCATTGACACACCTTGCTAACCGTCTATTGTTCTTCCTTAAAGTCTCCTTCCCTGAAGTCTCCTGTCTGCCCAATCCAGCCCAATTCCAATGTTCATGTACCTGTTTCTTGTGTAATGTGTTTGTTGCAAGTTAAAGTGCCCTCTATTTTTATCACCACTTGTGTAATATTTTAATTCCAAGCAGGATACATCCATAAGGCCCTTGTCAAGAATGAGTGAGCCTCTCTTAGATTGCAAGGGTTGGTTGTTCTTAGCCATTTTTTGTGTCATACTCATCCTCTTTTATTCTTCCTTCACTATTACAGATTAATTTATTCTTGTTTTAAATGTTTTAAATCTGTGAACTGTCCAGACTTATTAGGAGTCAGACAGCATATAACTTTAAATAAAAATAAATCATGAAAAACAGTTACTTCAAATAGGGTTCTTTTCAGAAATATTTGGGATCCTTTAGAATCAGGGATGGGATTCTAAGGTTTGCACCTATTTGCTATAACTGGTTGTTAACATTCTAAGCAGTTCGGAGAACCGGTTGTTAGAAGAAATTACTGGCCTAATCCTGGAAGGAAGGCAGGAAGGAAACATTCTGGTGTTGCTTACAGAAACTGCCTCTCCGTTAACCCTTATTACATTCTTGGCAGGACTAGACTTCCTGTCTCAGGAACGTCTCTGGAGTTTTTTCCCCCTCCTTTGCTGGTACTTTGCTTGTGTGGAGTGACCATTCAAAGTTACAATGGCACTGAAAAAAGTGACTTATGACCATTTCTCACACTTACGACTGTTGCAGCATCCCCACAGTCATGAGAGGCCAGGCAAGGAGATGCGTGCCTCAATGTGAGTGATATTGAGTTGGCCACACCCAACCAATAACATGACCACCAGGCCATGTCCACCCAGTCACATGACCACCAAGCCACGCCCACCACCTAAGCCATGCTCACAGAACCAGTTGTTAAAAAATTTGAATCCCACCCCTGTTTGGAATGATTTATTCTGCCCTTCAGGCATTTCCCCTATTATGGCACTTCTGTTTCAAAGGGCTGCTTAATTAACCTGTGACATTTGTGTCATGTCGTCACCATATTATGTCATCATCATGTTGTAGTCCTTGACTGATAATAATTGGGATGATCACTGGAGCGCATGACAGATTTGCAAATATGCATTGCCACAGACTGATCAACCAGAGACCCCAATGGTTGTGTCGAGCAAGAAATGACTATGCACCTGTTGGAAGCTGCTTTGAAAAGCTGTGTCCTCCTTAGAGAAATGAAGCATCCTGTAGCAGCACTGCTCTCTCCCCTTCCCGCCTCCTTCAGGTGTCCTGGACAAGCTAGTCTTTGTAGTTATAACCTTTGGCAACAGAGAGGCAGAGCCTTTAATGGCCCACCTGCGTCCTCACTCCTTCCCTCACTTTCTTTTAACTGGCCATCAATTGTGCCTTTTGGACGTTGCATCCATTGGCATCAATGCTGGATGAAAAGGTTGCTTTCTTCTTCTGAATAATGAAAGACAGAGGGAAGGTAGCCAGCTGTTCTCAAATATCTCGGAAGTCATCACAGTCTTCTGCTTCTCCTCCTCCGTCTCCTCCTCCTTTATATCATCTCCACCAACTTCTCAAACCCCTTCATCTTGATATAATGGAACTGCAACTCTCCCAATAAGCAGCATCTATGGATTTGGGCTGGGAACTCTTGGAGTTGCAACCCTAAATGAACCAGAGGCACCAACCTGAAGAAAGAGTGATCTGCCTACATAGATAACAGCTCCCTGGGTTTTCAAGGCATAGGATTACTTCAAGGGGTGGGATTCGTTTTTTTTTAACAACTGGTTCTGTGGGTATGGCTTAATTGGTGGGCATGGCTTGGTGGTCATGTGACTGGGTGGACATGGCTTGGTGGTCATGTGACTGGCTGGGCGTGGCCAACTCAACATCACTCACATCGAGGCACGCATCTCCTCGCCTGGCCTCTCATGACTGTGGGGATGCTGCAACAGTCGTAAGTGTGAAAAAGGGTCATGAGTCACTTTTTTCAGTGCCACTATAACTTTGAATGGTCACTCCACACAAGCAAAGTACCAGCAAAGGAGGGGAAAAAAAAACTCCAGAGAAATTCCAGAGACAGGAAGTCTAGTCCTGCCAAGAATGTAATAAGGGTTAACGGAGAGGCAGTTTCTGTAAGCAACACCAGAATGTTTCCTTCCTGCCTTCCTTACAGGATTAGGCCAGTAATTTCTTCTAACAACCGATTCTCCGAACTGCTTAGAATGTTAACAACCGGTTCTAGCGAATAGGTGCAAACTGGTAGAATCCCACCCCTGATTATTTCCCACCCTTCTCGGGACTTACGCAACATTCAGTCTGGGACTTTGGACTTGAAAAATTGGTGCTCTATTGTACACACAAAAGCTGGTGCTCTATTACACACTTCCCCAAGGATCCCAGGATGACAAAGCAAAGTGGATTCCTTGGGCCCTGCAGGAAATTCACCTACACAATAACGTATGTACCCCTTTCAGGGTGAAGCCTTAAATTGCTTAGATTGGAAAGTAATTCTATTAGCTACAATAAATGCTAATGACATTTCAATGCAGATGAAATAAAAATCAAATTTAATTTCCCCCCTGGTCCAATGTGCTAAGTTTTGAATGTACCCAATCATGCAAAAAGGCCAACAGCCCGGAAGGCCCACTTTAGAGTCTCAGTGGGACAGAGCTGGGCTACCATATCTGCACTGCAACAATCCAGATGACCACAAGATGGCAGCAAAACTTAACAGGAAATGTTCTTTGCTGCCATCTAGCATCATTCAAGGCTTTGCAAGCTGGATATTGCTTCCTAAAAGGGAATGGTTCCAAAAATGACTTTTGGATCCCTTTCCTGATGATCCCGTAATAAACGTAATAAACGTTGAAACAGAAAACATGGTTTTCCAGCCCCCTAATGCCCAAAGTTGGGGGGGGGGAGGAAGGGAGAGAGAAAAGGATCTTGCTTTTGAGTGGAGCACCAGTTAAAAATGCCACCATAAAACACAGACAACCAAAACAAACAGATCCCTAATAAAACCTCACAATTAGTTTTATAGGACAGCTTTATGGGCTGCTTTAAGAACAAGCTCCATTGAGTGCCATCCTGCTGACTTGAATCTGCTTAAATTCAGTTGAGAAAATGACCAGCTTTCACAAAGATTCTCCGATCAGCTAAAATGTAAATAATGGGACAAGAAGGATTCCTGTTTCAGCTGCTATAGTGAGCTGAACTCCACAAGGACCTAACTTCTTCAAAGACCAAATTCTGTGTGGTTACCTGTTAGATACGAGTGGATTTGAATTTAATCTAGTTGGGATTAATCTCCATGGTGAATGGCATATTTTTTGCCTTGAGACTATATTTAAAGTACAGGTAGACCTTGATTTGAACCAAACCGGACAGACACAGACTTCAACGGATAATTAGAACTACAGAAAAAACAATGGCTACCAACCTGCCTTCCATTGAGGACCTGTATATTGCACGAGTCAAAAAGAGGGCTGGGAAAATATCTACAGATCCCTCACATCCCGGACATAAAACTGTTTCAACTACCCTCAAAACGACGCTATAGAGCACTGCACACCAGAACAACTAGACACAGGAACAGTTTTTTCCTGAATGCCATCCCCCTGCTAAACAACTAACTCCCACAACACTGTCAACTTATTTACTAAGACTGTATTACCATTATTCCTCTCATCCTTCCTATTACCCATCTCTTCCCACTTATGACTATAACCATGTTGCTTGTATCTTTACAATTTATATTGTTTTATTTGTTTCCTAGTATGATTTGATGCTTATTAGTAACTTATAACTATCACTAAGTGTTGTATCTTATGATTCTTGATGAATGTATTTATTTTTTCTTTATGTACACTGAGAGCATATGCACCAAAGACAAACTTCTTATGTGTCCAATCACACTTGGCCAAAAAAGAATTCTATTCTATTCTATTCTATTCTATTCTATTCTATTCTATTCTATTCTATTCTATTCTATTCTATTCTATTCTGCTGTATTCGTTTGCTGCCTTGAGTTATTTATAAAAATAAGTAAAATAAAAATAATAAATAAAAGTGGGATATAAATAATTTTCAAAAGTAAATTCAAGCTGGTTTCCATGCCCCTAAGTCACAATCACATGACTGCAGGGACCTCGCAGTAATTGTAACTGTAAGGACTGGTCATAAGTCACTTTTTTCAATGTCATAACTTCAAATGGTAACTAAACAAAACAAGGACTATGTGTGATACATTAAAGCATCTACCTTCACTTGATTATTTTCTTTACCCTCTGATTTCTTGTCTCTGCCGATACTCACAAATAATAAAAAAAACTGGGAAAAATTGGTGTATCTGCTAGATCGCTTCTGACAAACATGCAGGATGTCCCAGCCATGTTCTGAATTCTACCTTGTGTCCTAACTCAGAACAACGTTTTCAGGCATTGGGACTCTTTTGGCAGCCATATATGACAGAGCATTTGCTGGTGTGTCACTTGCACAAATGCATTAAAAATTGTGTGTGCCAGAGCAGTCCACCTTAGCTTTTGTTTGGAAGTGACTGCTACTGTGCTGGTTTTTAGTGGTTTCCCCACCTCTTCTCCGTGTTGAGTTATTTTCTATTGCAATGTTATAGTACAGGTAATTCTCAACTTACTAGGACTTGAGCCTAATTGAGCCTGGTAATTAGGCTCATAATTTGTGAGGGTCATAAAGAAGGTCACTGTGTGATGTACACCTTTTTCCAAGGTGGAACGTCGCAGTTAGGCAAAAGCTGTGGCTGTTAGGCAAACCCATGGTTTAATTATGTGCCGTTTTTTGCTAGAAACCAGAAGTAAATTCCAGTTTCTGGCAAAACTACCATAAATCACAGTCATGTGACCACAGACCACCACTGATTTGTGGGCCATTTGCTGAGTGACCAAAATGCAGATACATGACTGTGGGCGGTGGAGTGATGTCAGAATTTTGAAAGCAGGTCATAAGTAGCTTGTGGGTCACTAAGTAACTTCAAAAGTTCACTTAGCAACTGGTTGTAAGTTAAGGACTACATTAGTCTTTTGATGTAGACTGGAAAACAGCCTTGGAATTTCCTGGAGGTTCTACTGCACCTCTTTCCAAGTGCGATTATAATATAACATTTAAAAAGAAGCAGTAAGAAGGAGGGAAAATACAGTATGTTAAGCACTTTCCTCTCCAGGTGGGACACCTCCTTAAAAAGAGCATTAAGAGAGGTTAGTTAAAGGCAATTATCAAATCATTCACCATTCAGCCTCCTGCCCCAATGGAAGCAGTAAAAAGGGCCAAGTAGCAAGGAGGAAGCTACTAATTAATCTTGCAAGGGACCTTCACTAAACCACACTGACCTGGCTGACAAAGGACTTGGTGAGGATGCCAGGCACCGCTGGGGCTGGGGCTATTTTAGGGATTGTGTGAAATAGCTGCTTTAATTCCGCTTCCAGGAGATAGCAAGAAGCGATGCCTTAAAAATGCTCAAAGGCTGTGGAAAGAGAGCAAATTCTCTACAAAAAAAAAATATGGAAATCTCCACGGAGTTTCTCTTAGTATTTCACATCTAATTCTTAGCAGCCCAACATCGGCTTCTAGACAGTGTGTGGGTGGGGAGTCTGCCCTGCCCCAGGCACAGACAGAAGTTATGGCCTTGCCAAATGCTCTCGAAATACATCATCCCAAGGGCGAGAGGAAAGATCTGTTTGGAAATTTGCCAGAAAGGACTACTAATGGCTCTGAATAATAAAACGGTGCCTGCTTCGAAAAAGTTTCAGAAGACCTGCTTTGGGCCCCCTTCAAGCTTAAAATCACCCAACTTTTTTCAGGCTGGGGTTAAAAAAAAAAAAGATGCTGCTGCTTTAAACAGCTTACTCAGTAAGGGTAGTCCAACTCTTAAAAGCAACCACACTTTTTTTTCCAGGCTTGGGGAAACAATTGAAAAGGGCTGGGCTGCTTGAATTTATAGCACACAGGTGCAGGGGGATAGGTCGAAAAGATTCTTCTGGATCATTTTGAAGAGTGCACAGCTGCACTGAGAAATACAGAAACAAGTATGATTCACTGAGTAGTGGCATGAGGCATCTCTAAGCATAGCTTTCTAGCCATTTCAGCCCACCTTGGAAGACACCTGTTAAGGAAGGTTTGGGCTAGCTAGCTCAGGGGTCTCCAACTTTGGCAGCCTGGAGTTGCAGTCCTCCAGGCTTAAAGTTGCCAAGGTTGGAGACCCCCGAGCTAGATTGTCAAATGGTGCTCCATTCAAAATCCAAGAAAGAAATACTTAGACTCCATTAATCAGAGAAAAGATATCTTTTACTGGAAATCAAGTGGTAGCAACAAAAGAATTCTGAATCTGAGAAAACAGGCACGTAAATCACATATACAAAGTGATGGCAAAGTTCCCACCCCCAATAGTTCAATTGGCTCATCCAATTAAAAGTTGTGTATAGCATCATGTGGGCATCTCCAGGTGGTAATGAGGCCTCTGTCGTTGACCTTGACATATTTTGATAAAGAGTTGCGGCTGCGCATAGCATAGAAGCCTAAGCAAGAACCTTCCCCCCACAACTTATACAGTTCTGTTTTGTAACACCTCCAGCTCGCTTCCCATAACCATGTACCCCCCTCCTCTCCCCCCTTACTTATGACAGCCAAAAGATGCAAAGTAAAGAAAGAAAATCTTGAAGGCTGACATAGATGATCCCTGATTCTGGTCAGTTAAAGTGACCAAACCAACCTAGCACAGGGCGGCACTAAATGTCCTGTAGAATATCACCCCCCCCTCAAGTGAAGTTGGTCCCAACCCTACTAATGTTCCAGAAATTCCTTAGAATTTGTGCTTTGTCAATAACCTTGGGAATCCCAAAGGCACTTTTCCAAAAGGCAACTTTTTTTCCTTGGCAACGTTTCACTTCTCATCCAAGAAGCTTCATCAGACCTGACATAGCTGGCTGGAGAATTCTGGGAGTTGAAGTCTCTAGGTCGTAAAGTTGATAAGGTTGGACATCCCTGAACTAGATTGTTCAGTATATTATCTGAATACCAGCAATTAGCAAATTCCGTAGCTGAGTGAGAAGTCTCATGCAAAGATAGCCAAAACTAGGAAACGGGAAGAGAAAGGAATTTTAGGAACAAGAAACCATGATGGAAGGCTTCAAAAATATATTTCCATGCTAGCTCCAGTATAGTTCTAAAAAGGAGTAGCCACAGGATGGAAACAAAAAGTCAAGATGGCAGCCATGATGATGGAATTGAACCTCTACTTTTTTTTTTAAGTGCTTTGACCACCATTTAACCCCCTTTGGCCACCTCTTGCAAACCATCCCAGTTTTTGACCATGAGAATCTGACAGCTGGAGCTGGCAGTATCTCATTTCAAAAGGAATTCAGAATTAAACAATGTCTCTTTACTCCATAATGCCAGCCTAAAGATGGTAAGAATTGGAACCGTCTCATAACAGAATAGAATAGAATTCTTTATTGGCCAGGTGTGATTGGACACATAAGAAATTTGTCTTTGGTGCAAATGCTCTCAGTGTACATAAAGGAAAATAAAATACACTCATCAAGAATCATAAGATACAACACTTATTGATAGTCATAGGTTACCCATTAACAATCAAATCATACTAGGAAATAAATAAAACAATATAAATTGTAAAGATACAAGCAACATGGTTATAGTCATAAGTGGGAAGAGATTTATTTATTTATTTATTTATTTATTTGCCAATTGTTTACAAGATAATAAGTATAAGTGTATACATAGTTGTGAATACATGAAATGGGTACATATAAGAAAAATAAAAGAAGAATAAGAGAAACAATAGGACAGGGACGGTAGGCACGTTGGTGCGCTTATGCACGCCCCCTACAGACCTCTTAGGAAAGGGGTGAGGTCAATAGTAGACAGTCTAAGGTTAAAGTTTTTGGGGTTTGGGGAAGAAACTACAGAGTCGGGTAGAGTATTCCAGACATTGACCACTCTATTGCTGAAGTCGTATTTCCTGCAATCAAGTTTGGTGCGGTTATAGGCACTAGATAGGCACTAGGAAGGATGCAAGGAATAATAGTAACACAGTCTTAGTAAATAAGTTGACAGTGTTGTGGGAGTTAGTTGTTTAGCAGGGGGATGGCATTCAGGAAAAAACTGTTCCTGTGTCTAGTTGTTCTGGTGTGCAGTGCTCTATAGCATCGTTTTTAGGGTAGTTGAAAGAGTTTTATGTCCGGAATGTGAGGGGTCTGTAAATATTTTCACAGCCTTCTTTTTGACTTGTACAGGTCCTCCATGGAAGGCAGGTTGGTAACCATTGTTTTTTCTGCAGTCCTAATTATCAATTGAAGTCTGTGTCTGTCCTGTTGGGTTGCAGAACCAAACCAGACAGTTATAGAGGTGCAGATGATAAGATTCAATAATTCCTCCGTAGAATTGAATTAGCAGCTCCTTGGGCAGTTTGAGCTTTCTGAGTTAGTGCAGAAAGAACATTCTTTGTTGTACTTTTTTATGTCATTTTTGATGTTAGGTGTCCATTTTAAGCAGGGGTGGGATGCTACCAGTTCGCACCTATTCGCTAGAACCGGTTGTTAACATTCTAAGAAGTTCGGAGAACCGGTTGTTAGAAGAAATTACTGGCCTAATCCTGTAAGGAAGGCAGGAAGGAAACATTCTGGTGTTGCTTACAGAAACTGCCTCTCCGTTAACCCTTATTAAATTCTTGGCAGGACAAGACTTCCTGTCTCAGGAACGTCTCTGGAGTTTTTCCCCCTCCTTTGCTGGTACTTTGCTTGTGTGGAGTGACCATTCAAAGTTACAATGGCACTAAAAAAAGTGACTTATGATCCTTTTTCACACTTACGATTGTTGCAGCATCCCCACAGTCATGAGAGGCCAGGCAAGGAGATGCGTGCCTCGATGTGAGTGATATTGAGTTGGCCACGCCCAGCCAGTCACATGACCACCAAGCCATGCCCACCAACTAAGCCACACCCACAGAACCGGTTGTTAAAAAATTTGAATCCCACCCAATTTTAAGTCTTATGATAGAACCTAGAAACTTGGAGGTAGAATGGTTTTAGCATTTTTTTTTAAAAAATTTAAAAATCCAGGTGTAGTAGTTTTAGCAAGATAAATTGTATTTCTCATGCTCAGCAGGAAGGATTTTGTAAAAGATCATTACCTAAGGAGAGGCTTCTGCCCTTTAGGAGCTTTTAATCCAAAATCAAACCAGATTTGGGGGGTGGGCCAAGACGGAACAGTTGGGAGGAGACATTGTGTTTCTCCACCTCCAGCATTGCTGGAGTTTGTTTCCTTGCCCCCCCCCGCCCCCCCCCTCCTCTTGGGAAACCTTCAGCTTCAATGGGCTGGAATTTGCTCCCCGGCAAAGCCTAATTAGCTAATTCCGTTGCTATTTTTAAAATGACACAGAAAGTCCCTTTTATTTGTTTGCCAGCTCCCATTCTTCTCTGACAGCGTAGTCAAAATGCCAGGCACTGGGGGAGTTGCTTAGACTCGATCAATAAATCAGCAAGGCAGGGCACGGACTCTCTTGCAGCTTTGGCTTCTACTTCTATCAACTACTCAAGGTTGGCGCTCCCCCTCCTCTCCCCCTTTTCGGACTGAAAATACAAGTTATTTAGAGAGTGGCAGAAATCAGGCGGCCAGAGACCACCAGATGCTTGACTACCAGGGACAACCTACAGCTCTCCAAGGGGTCTACAACAGGCTTGAAGAAATGTTATGATTTAAATCTAGGGTGTATGTGTGCCTGTGGCCACAAAAAGTATTTAAAGGAGATCCATGGTGAAGAAATAGTTGAGACCGAAGTATTGCATACTTTGTTATTAAACATACCAATGGGGTCCTTCAAAAGCCGTCATGACACCACCTGCCTCTTACATCAATACACAAGTAATGGCAGTTTGGCCATTTGTGCAATGACATCATGATGCAGTGATATTTAAAAAATTGTCTCTGGGTGCTGACTGGAAACCCCCTATGAAATTTTAGCAATTTTTTTAAAATGAACATATGATTTATGGTTTTTATGAACAGATAGGACAGATTGTAGATAGAAGAGAGACATGTCAACATAGTGAAATAGGTACATTTATAATTGTAATGATAACTACTATAAATATCAGAAACCTCATTTGTAGTTTTTCTATTTTTCTTTTACTTTGCTTCTTTCTTGCATTTTTACCTTCCTTCCTTCCTGTTATCTTAAAAAAACTTTTAATACAATTATAAAAAAAGAAACATCCCCAGTGTGGGTCAGAAACAGTAAGATTGTGGCTACAATCACACACTCAAAGCCCTCCTTTTTTACATGGTTTGCACAGCAAAGGGGCTTTTTCTGAGCTCCACTGTATGGATGCCCCTGGAAACCAATTCTTTTTTAGAGCGGAAGAAAGCTCGTGAAAGATACTGAAGCTCAACACCAGCCTCTTTCATCTCTTGAAATAGATAAGATTAGATAATAGAATAGAATAGAATAGAATAGAATAGAATAGAATAGAATAGAATAGAATAGAAATTCTTTATTGGTCAAGTGTGATTGGACACACAAGGAATTTGTCTTTGGTGCAAATGTTCTCAGTGTACATAAAAGAAAAGATACATTTGTCAAGAGTCAAGAATCATCAGGTACAACACTTAATAATAGTCATAGGGTACAGTAAGCAATGAGATCATACTAGGAAAACAGGCCATATAAATTGTAAGGATACAAGCAACTGTCATACAGTCACAAGTGGGAGGGGATAGGTGATAAGGAGTGTTGAGAAGATTAACAGTAATAGTAGTGCACACTTTGTAAATAGTTGGACAGTGTTGAGGGAATTATTTGTTTAGCAGAGTGTTGGCTTTCAGGGGAAAACCGTCCTTGTGTCCAGTTGTTCTGGTGTGCAGTGCTCTATAGCGTCGTTTTGAGGGAAGGAGTTGAAACCGTTTATGTCCGGGATGTGAGGGATCTGTAGATATTTTCACAGCCCCCTTTTTGACTCGTGCAGTATACAGGCCCTTGATGGAAGGCAGGTTGGTAGTAATTGTTTTTTCTGCAGTCCTAATTACCGTCTGGAGTCTGTGTCTGCCCTGTTGGGTTGCAGAACCAAACCAGACAGTTATAGAGGTGCAGATGATAAGACTCAATAATTCCTCTGTTAGAACTGGATCAGCAGCTCCTTAGGCAGTTTGAGCTTTCTGAGTTGGCGCAGAAAGAACATTCTTTGTTGTGCTTTTTTAATGACATTTTTAATGTTAGTTGTCCATTTTAGGTCTTG
The DNA here is from genome assembly GCF_049901735.1 of Notechis scutatus. Classification (NCBI taxonomy): domain Eukaryota; kingdom Metazoa; phylum Chordata; class Lepidosauria; order Squamata; family Elapidae; genus Notechis; species Notechis scutatus. The sequence continues at coordinate 3,303,536 of NC_142016.1, read as the reverse complement.
AGATATGATAGAACCTAGAAATGTGAAGGTCTCTACTGTTGATAGTCTAATATTGTAGGAGGTGGTAGAATGGGAGGGTTTCTCCTAAAGTCCACCACCATTTCTACGGTTTTGAGTGTGTTCAGTTCCAGATTGTTCCAGTCACATCACGAGTCAAGTTGTACAACCTCCTGTCTGTATGTGGATTCGTCATTGTCTCAAATGAGACCAATCACTGTTGTATCATCTGCAAACTTCAATACTTTTAACAGATGGATCGTTTGAGATGCAGTCATTGGCATATAGGGAAAAGAGAAGTGGAGAAAGCACACAGCCTTGGGGGGGCCCTGTACAGGTATCAGATGTGATTCTGCCTAGCTTCACCTGCTGCTTCCTTCTGTTAGGAAAGCCAAAAGGTGCCTCTTCTGTTGGACATCCAAGGGCTCCAATGAAAAGGACCCAAGCAAGGGAAGCAATTCAATTCAATTCGACAGTTCTCTACCAGCCCAAGACACAACCTGAGTGAGAGCAATGAAAGGTGCTCTATTGTTTGGGGTTCTGAAAGCCCTGATCTGGTGAAGCTGCTTTCTGCCCTGGCAACCTCCAGCAGCAGGAGAGAGAAAGGGGTCAGGCCCACAAATGACCAGCTCTCCTGTGCCCTAATGTGCCCCTCTGCGAAGAAAAGGGTCTTGTGTTGCAAGCCTGTCCTTGGGGTGGAAGTTAATCAGTTTCCACTGGTAATCTAATCAACTAAATCACAATGAGGTCATGTTCTCTCACCTTCACCAAGTCTTAAACCCTTCCTTAAACCCCACCCCCACCCCATTTCATACCCCACCCCAAGGTCAAAAATAAAACAGGGCAGTCTTGCCAAGCGGCTTCGTGTATTGTGTGCAGACAAGTAAATTCTTAGAAACTGACAACTCAGAGTGAAAGCGGTACAGGATTTTACAATCTGAGAGTAAATCCTGTAACAAAGGCCCAGAAATAGCTGCACCAGAAAGCAAAATTTCTCCCTTCCAAGAACAACCAAGGAAACTCACAAATGAAGATTAGGGGTATACTACCTCTGCTATAGGAAGTTCCCTTAATTAACACTTGTAAGCTACACCCACCCAAATCTCTCTTCCTCTCTTGCAGCCAGAAACAATCAAATAGGATCAACAGCAGGTTTGAAGGCATCCTTTAAACCAGTGATCCCCAACCTTTTTTATGGCGCGGCCCGGTGCCGGCATCAGCTGGGCGCCGCCATCTTGTTTTGATGAAAAAGTGCTTCCGGTGAGCTCACCGAAGCACTTTTTCATCAAAACAAGATGGCGGCGTGCGCTCGATGAGCTTTTTCCGGGTAGAAATGGCTTTCTACCGGAAAAGCTCACGAGCGCAGACCGCCATCTTGTTTTGATGAAAAAGTGCTTCCGGTGAGCTTTGTACCCAGAAAAGCTCACCGGAAGCACTTTTTCATCAAAACAAGATGGCGGCGCCCAGCAAACCAGCGGCCCGGTAGGACTTGTTCCACGGACCGGTGGTTGGGGACCCCTGCTTTAAACGTTAATATGTTGTCATTTTTGCAATGGTTAAGGGGCATCCACAGGAGGGGAGTCAGGAAAAAATGTACAGTGGTACCTCGGTACTCGCTGTCAATTGGTTCTGGGAGGCACAATGAGTAACAAAAATTATGATACCAAACCATTTTTTCCCATTAAGGAATAATATAGTGACTCACAAGACAGCAGACTTCAACAAGTTATATAGCGTGTGTGTTGAATACGAAAAAAAGGTGAATACCAAGACAATTTTTTTTTTTTGTCAAAATGAGTTGAGTACCAATTTGATGAGTTTCAAAGCAATTGACTACCAAGGAACCACTGTGTGTGTGTGTATAGGGCCTGATTAGCCCAATAGGAGCACATAAAGAAAAACACAACATAAACATTATTCCTAACTACATCCACAACCCTAAACTTAACTTCTTCCAGCTTGTTCAGTCCATTATTATTGTGGTGGCAAATATCCATGAAAGATCTAATCTCGTCCTCTTATTTCGAAAGGGATGAACCTCAGCAGCTCTTCCAAGAGACGGATCTGATCCAAAAAGCTGTACATCGTGCACACTCAATGGAAGTATACTAATTACAATCAGCCAGTACAAATTTATATCCCACCTTCTGTGCTACCAAATTGGCATTTTGTGCAATTCTAAAAATAAAGTCCTAATAAGCAGCTCAACGCTTACTTCCTTAACCGAATGCAGAACTTTCCAATTTAAGCTAGGAAGCAAAAGAAGCAAAACCCACATTGAAGACGACAATTTTGGCCCTTAAGGAAGGAAGATGCAATCATCACGCTGAGCCACCCTGTAATTTGCACGTATGCAATTCGGGATGCTACTACATGCAAAGTCAAACACTGTGGGCTTGTCAATCATTTACACGTCAACCTGTTGTGTCAATCCAAGCGGATCGTGTTTCATTCGTTAAACCAGGTTAAGCCAACCTGATCAGCATCTTTACGGTAGCGTCCACAGGGAGGGGGCCCAGCAGGTGCCCAGAGGGGATGCGCCCACATCCCCAACGAAGGGGGAAGGGAATCCTAAGAGGGAGAGAGGGGCGCTCCCCCCAAATCAGCCGAGGGAAGCGCCCGCGCGGTCGGGGACTGCCTTTGTATCGGGGACACCGAAGTTGCTTTGCCAAGAGCTGCGCCACGACGGGAGGCAGAGCCGCGCACTCTGCACATGTTCAAGCGCACCGGCGCAAGCCCTCGCCTCCTTCCGGAGACGGCAGGCGAGGGTCTCCGTGGCTCGGGCCGGCCACGCCCTGCAGCGCCCCCCGCCCGGCCCTGGGCGCCTCCCCCGGGCGGGACTGTGCCGCCCGGCTCCGCCCCCGCGCGTGCGGCAGCCTTATTAGCCGCCGCTTTTGCGCACCGGGCTCAGTGCAAGGGAAGCGCGCGCGAGGTTTTGCGCGACGCCTGCAACGGCTGAGCCCGGGAGCCGAGCGAGCCAGCGACGACGCCCAGGGCGCGGAGCCTCCGGGGGCGGCTTCACCGCGTTAGGGTCCCTTGAGGCGGCCGGGGCTCCTTCCCGTCCTGCCCGGATCGCCGCCTGCGCCTCTCTGCCGCCTCCACCGCGGTGCCCGTCTCGCCAAGCAGCCGCGCCGCCATGGGCAGCCACAGCTCCAAGGCCGCCAAGGGGGACGTGATGGCCCAGGACGCCACCGGCGACGCCTCGCCCTCCAAGTCCAACGGCCAGGTGGGTCCGGGGCGCGCAGCCGGCCAACGGCCATTGTTCCTCGGGCTGCCTCCGGGGCCCCCCCCCGCCCGCCCGAAGCCGAGTTGGGCGCGGCAGCCTCTCGTGGACGGTCGCCTGAGCCCCGCCGGGCGCGCCTTGCCTCTGCGACCGCTCCCGCTGCCTCTGCCCGTTGCTCAAAGCGGGAGCGCGGCGTGGCGCGCCTTTGTTCGACGCGGAGCCCTGGAGACGGAGCGCATCTCCCTCCCCGACGGGGAACAAAGGAGGGCCCGGCCGGCGCGCTGGGTCCCGACGCTGCATTGCGCGCATTCCCGGGCGAGGGCGGGGGCGGCGGGGAGCCCCCTCCGCCTGATTGCCTCCCTTTTGCAAAGGAGCCCCGCGCTCTCGGGGAGCTTGCCGAGCCGGGGCTGGACTGGGCGCTTCGGCGTCGAAGGGGAGCCGCGGGCGGGAGGCGGTTTTGCTAACGTGGCCCTCCCGGTGGCTTCGTCTCGCCTTGCACCCTCCAACGCCAGCGCCGCCGGACCGAGCGGCCCAATGGCGCGGCTTTGCACCGGGGGAGAGAAAGGCGGGCCCCTCCAGCGTGGGGGATTCCCGCACGTTCGCCTCCTGCTCCCGGAGCGCGGCGTTGGCGCTGCAAGGCGGGCGGGAGTGGGGCGCCCCCTGGCGGCGGCACTCGACAGGCTCGCTTCCTTGGGGAGAAACGCTTCGGCCGCCTCCCAGGAAAGGCGAGCCCTAGCGGGATTCGGGGCGAAAAGTGTTGCGCTCCGCCCTTTTACCCAGCGCGGACATTGAAGCCCGTTGGATCCGCCGTGGCCAAGCGTGTGACCCCCCCGGTCTGATCAGTGCACATCAGCTCACTGGATGCTGGCAGCTCTAGGGTGGCACATGTGGATGGACAGGAAAACAACGTCCTTGTTTGTAGCCAGGTGGAAAAATAAATACATTAGACACTCAGCAGGTAGAATTTTTCTGGTGCTCTCTATACATTAGCAATAGCACAGAGACTTATCTACCCCTTTATAGCCCTCTAAGTGGTTAACAGAGGCTGCCTCTTTTCCCCCAACAATCTGGGTCCTCATTTTACCCACCTCGGAAGGCTGAGAAAACTGAGCGTGGTGGGATTCTATCTGCCAAATTGCAGTAGGAGTAGCCCGTAGGACTGCACTCTTAACCACTGCACCACCGAAGCTCATAATTGGTAAACCCCGGGTGATTTGAATGGTTGGATTGAATGCTAAGTGCAAGCCCAGAAAATGCATGAATTCACTACTGCAGTTGTGTGAGAGTGGTCAAGGTTGTGTGCTGTTGCCAGTGTGTATCCCTTGGGCTTTGGGGCTGTCACCTCGTGCAAAGGGTAGTGGGCAGCTGGATGGGATACATGGGTGCTGAACTCCTTTTTTCCGAGCTGTAACTCTGCTGTACCTTTTCTTTACTCCTCCAGGAAAACGGCCATGTGAAAGTCAATGGGGACATGTCCCCTAAAGCCGACGGGGAGGTGAGCTCCCTGAATGGCAGCAGCTCAGCAGAGGCCCCCAAGGAGCTTGCCAAGGCCGAGGCGGGCAGCGGAGATGCCATAGAGCCAGCCCCAGTGGCTGAGGGTGAAGCCAAACCGGATGGAGCTGCTTCCGCCAATGCTTCCAAACAGACCCCCAAGAAGAAGAAACGGTTCTCATTCAAAAAATCCTTCAAGCTGAGCGGCATTTCCTTTCGGAAAGCCAAAAAGGAAGCTGGCGACGCATCGGCTGCTTCCTCTCCCAGCGAGGAGCAGCAGGAGAAGGCCGGAGCAGCGGAGGCCGAGGACCAGTTGGCCACGGCTGCCACTGAGGAGGGGGAGCAGGCCAGTGCGCCCCAAGAGGCGGCAGCGGCCCCCGAGGAAACCCCTGCTACAGCCGCTGCTCCCGACAACGAACCGGTGGCCAAGCGGCAAGATGGCAGCGAGGGTCCAGCAAAGGAGGGGGAACAGCCACCGCCACCTTCCAGCGAGAGTCAGGGGGATGTAAAGCCAGATGAGACCTCAACATCTGCGGAGGTGGAGCCTAGTGCTGCGGCTGACGCTGCGGCTGCTGTCGCTGCTGAACAGAAAGAAGAATAGAGCCTGGCTGCCTATCACCTGCCCATCCAAAAGAGACTTGTCTGTGCCATCCTTCCAATCCCAACAACCCCACGGAACTGCTGCCTTGACCACATGCCACACATGCCCGGCACACACACAGGCCTTCTGCATTGAGCCGGAGCTTTGTCTCTCCACAGTGTCCTCCCCACACACACTGAAGGAAAAGAGAAAAAACTGACTTGGCCTAGGGGGCCCCTCCAACAGGAATTCTAAAGCCCCTCTTAAAACTATATGGAGAGATAACTGACCCTGGACAGAAACTGGAATTTGCTCCATTTGAGACTCCAGCTATTAACACCAAGTTCTTTTTCCTCAGATCTTCTGTTTCTACTTATCTTCAAAAGCAGCTCTTCTTTTTCTCCAAAAAGTCCAACAAACCAGCAACAAAACGGATATTCTTGGTTTACATTCCTGGTTCTGACTTCATTTACAAATATTTTGTGCTTTTTATAGAAACAACTGTTTAAAAAGCTAATCTGGTTAGTTTTTTATAATGTCTTGCTCTTGGCTTTAAACCATAAAGAGTATAAGTCTGTTGTGTTTAACTTGACATCAGAGGGAGAACTACTTTGGGTTTATTTAGGGGTGGGGGAAACCCCTGGGGAGGGGGTGGGAGGGGGTTGAGGGCGAGGGCTGGCTGTATGATGTGACTTTAAATTTTCGTTTCCTTGTCTTTGTAAATAATTTTTAATGACCCTACTTCTGATTTGCAGTTTTCTAACTCCTAAACAAAAGTAGTATGGGTCTTATTGTAACATTTGAAAAGAATAAATGGTGACCCCTTTATGGATCAGAGTTGGGTCCTTTTCTCTAGTAGTTGGCCAAGTGGCCAATAATTGAGTAGCTGCATGTTTCCCAGATATCCTTCCCCTTGGAATGCCGGTTTCTTTTTCTGTGTTCTCTAATTCTACAATGAAAGTTGAATCCACTGTATTTGGAAGGCACTTGTATTCCCCAGAATTGAGGCCAAGGGAGCTTGTGCCCATCACAGCCAGGCATAGATTTACTCCATTAATATATTCAAGCTACATATCAGACAAGCAGAACCTTCCCTGACAAATTTACTTAGAAGCCCTAAACTGCAGGACAGATCTGGGTGAAGTCTTAATCATGCATGCCGCTTTCTTTCATAGGCTATTAAGAGCCTTGTTGGGGAGCACTTGATGCTGTTGGTACGGGTATGAATTCCCACAAGACACAAATCTAACTTGAGTTGCGTTCATAGGGTATTCCTCATTGCCTTGACCTGTGTGCCCAATGGACGGCCAGGCAAGCAGCCGAGATTGCTTTTTTCCCCAGCCATCAGCCTTTTCGCGTAAGGGAGCCCACATTACTCGACCCTGAATGCTTCTCTTTTCAGGCAGAACTGTCCCCCTCCAACCCTAATTAGGTAGCTTAAATGTTGTCTATGAATGGATGTCAGTGAATCTTGTTAGAATCTACAGGAGGATTATATGATGGGCTTCATAGGGTGTTTGCAAATGTCTCAATGTTGAAAGTACTTGAATATGGATTCTTTTCAAAATCTGCAGCTGGGTTGGGGGAAAATAAGAGCATTTCTCTGACAGTGAAGCCAGGGCTGGAATGTGGTCTGGCAGCCATTTTAACTCATCTTGGGGAGAGGTGCCTGCTAATCACCATATGAGGCAGCAGTCCTAGTTTCTCCTAAGATGGAGGGGAGGCAGGGACTTGCAGCTGTATGAACCAACCACACACAAGACTGTCACTGGTGGTAGGTTCCCTGTGATGGTGGTGGGAGACATAATAGTGCCAAAGGAATGTGTTGGTATACGGTTTAAACTGCCCCACTGCACAGGTCATGGGGGCTGAGAAGAGGATGTTTTTGGTACAAAGGAGGGGGAGCCCCCCGAGCTGGAAGATTAGCTTTCTAGGCTAGGGGAGATTCTAGAAAGCAAGGTAGGTTATCAAGCAGCATCAAAGTAATATATTTTGACAAGGCGAGCTCAGCACCTATTCCAATTGGCTTGCCAGGTCTTGTTTGGTGACAGGAATGGCTAACCGTTCTTGTGTATTTCATCATAGATTTGCCTATTTATATATTGGCCACTTGCCTCAATTCTTGCAAATCTTCCAACTTCTGGGAAGAGAATATTTTGCTGATCAGCACTCCGTGTGTCCTTAGAAAGCATGATAGGACAAGCTATAACATGTGTTGATTCAGGGAGATGGGAGGTGTAGTGCAATGCTTCAGGAGTACATGGGATTATGGAGGACTAATCATGGTAATTCTTCCAGCCTAGCAGCCACCAACAAATCAGAGGAAGTTTGTTGTGGGGGCTTGGTTTTTTTAAATAAATAACTTGCCCCATCCAAGATCTGTTCTTTTTTGAATTGTTATAATTGAGCATTGCAGCTCACAGTTATCACATGCTGGTGCCAGCAATGGCACATTTGGGGTCCAAATAGGACACGGGTGAATTTGGTGAAGTCTTTTGGCCTTTAGTTACCTGGTGTGAGAAGCAGCTGCAGTGCAGTCCTTGAACAAAACAATTCCTGGTCTTTAGAGAATAGGCGACAATGGCTGGCAAACAGTTGTTTATTAGGCCACCAATCCTTCCGGGATTCAAGTAAAATGGTGATGTAAGTGCTAAAATGGTGATGAAAGACTGTGCCTTTCATCCTTCCCAGCTGCTTTGCTCTTTAGGCAAGTTGAGAAGAAGCACCAGCTTTGTGATAACAGTTGTTGGGTTGAAACTACAGACAAAAAAACCACTTTTTGTTCCTTCCAGTAGAGACGCTGGACAATCTGAATGGACTTTCAGTTGAAAATTGGCTTCAAATGTGATAAGTACCAGGGACTTTAGTGCCAAATTCCTATCCCACCTTTTCCTCAGAAGCTGAAGACACTGGAATCTTGAATTGGATTTCTACTCCCACCCACCACCACCACCCCATTTTATGTCTCCTATCAAACCAAGTCACCAGGGTGCACCTTGACTTGAACCTGAGTTCTCTGCTCCTAGTTCATCTTCTTGGCCACGCTTGACCACCTGAATGTTCTGAATACTCTGCACTTTAAAAAAAACATACATAAGGGGTGTGTTGAGCATAGCGGCAGGAGAGCATGTGAGATTACTAAGACGCAGCCTTTGTGGGAACACAACCTGGTCCCAGATCCATAATGCTTTCGCACCTTTTTAGTCCAGTTTCGGCTGCTCCGCTAGCACAGACAAGTGTGCTCCATTATCTTGTTTCTTCCAGGGAAGCAAAGAACAGGTGCCCATTCATCCTATGTTTTCCCCCAAGTGCTCAGCTCAGTGCAATCAATTCCCCTTCCCCAATTTGGTCAATTTTGCAACAGAAAATGCCTGGCTCTGAGCACCTTCCAAAGAACCATGTCCCAAAGGAAAACTGACGATATACAATGCTGAAGAGCTTCTGTGTGGCAGGCAGTGCATGGGAAAGTTGGAGGCTAAGTGAAATGCTAAGTGGCATTCTGCACATGAGGCTGTGGTCGGGCAGAACCCTCCAATTTAGGTGCAAAGAAACATATGCAAGCCGCTGTTCCAGAATGTGCCACACATGAGAAGGCCCTGTTGCAATTCCCTAAGTTTGATGCTAGAACTCAGAACCTCCCAGCTGTTTTAAGCATTTGTATCTAGAAGCATGTAGCATATATGCTGTCAGTAATCCTTTTCTCCCCTAAAGGGAGGGGAGCCCATGCCATGAGGCAGTATGCCAGTGATGGCTAACCTATGACACGCGTGTCACTCGTGACACGCCGAGGCACTTTGACTGACACGCCTGTTGGTGTGGGGAAAACCTGCACATTTAGAGGCTGCCTGTGCTCTGCTCCAATCCCTGCTCCCTGCTTGTTGCGTGGAGGCGTGGTGTCACCGCTGCCGCACGATCTTTGCAGCAGAGAACCAGTTTTAACCGCCATAAACTGAGGTTTGTCAGTTTCATTACCTCAGGAACGCTACAGGAGGAAAGGAGATCCATGAGGTTCACAGCCCTGTCAGGTGGCCTTCCGATCCCCACATCCTGCACCTGCAGCCCTGAGACCAGGGAGATGAGTTTCACAGCCCTGTGTGATCACCCCAGCCCAGTCCGTCATAAACCAAATTATTGATATTTCTTGAAGTGACACATGACCCGAGGAAGGCTACACTTTTTCCCGATTTTCGACACACCAAGCTGAAAAGGTTAACCATCACTGCAGTATGCCTTATGGCATGGAGCAAAAGAAATATGGGAGATATTCAAATGGGTTACTCCGGTGGTAGCATACTTTGGGACATCCCTGCCTGCAAGAATTCACTGTTAAAAACAGAAAAACAGATCCATTTTATTACAAAGATTTTTTTTTCCCTGCAAAAATGAAAATAAAAACTTTTCTTTTATAAAACTAATATATATATATATATAACCTTCCCACCCACCCCCAGAACACACAAATACAATGATCTTTTATTTCACAAATACAAGTATCAAAGAGTAAGAACAACTGGAGGGCGTTTGCATCCAAGCAACTAAAAAAAAAGGCTTAAAAAAATAAAAACCCATCTTTTTCCCCCTCCACCCCTGAAAAAGCGACATGGAAAAATTAGCAGCATTGCTGGGGTCAACCCCAAATAGTGACATTCTGTTCTATCTCCTCCTTCCTTGGTTTCCTGGAAACCTCACCTCACCTGCTTGGAGCCACTGCTGCCTCCTGGGAGCAGGCTTGGGCTGGTTTCTTTGTTTTAGGAAGATGCCTTTCTAAGGGCCCCTCGAGGCTCCTGTTCATAAGCAAAAGCCCCAAGACCATTTTAAAAAGGGGGATCATGCAAACATACACATCTATACCCGCTCCTGGCTCCAAAGGGAGGACCCCTGATTTTTTTTTTTTTTTTTTCCTATTACAAGCAGGATGAGATCAGAGCCTCCCCTGCAACTCCAGAGCTGATACCCGTAGGGGGGACTTGTCAAATGGGGTTGGGGAATAAACCATGGTTTACATTCATGGTTGCTCAGAAGGGATCAACCTTTCAGAGACACTTAATAGATGGGTAAGATAGTTTGGAATTCTGGATTCCACCTCCCCCACATCCCACCCCAATTAACTGGAGAGTTTTATGGCTGTATCCATACCTCATTAAACTAGTAAAAGAAAAGGAGAATGGATGACCAGCTTCCCCTGAAAAATTACCTTCTCCGAGAAGAGAGTCATCCTTTAAAAACATAAGCCAAGACAAAGCAAAGGGAAGTTTGGGGTTTGCTTTCCAAAAGGAAACACATTAATCTCCCCAATGCAAAAGCAAGGGGGGAAGTGAGAAGCAGGAATCTCGTAAACGGCACTTCCTGGGATAAGCCGGTTCAGGCCTTCCTGGCAGCTCACCCAGAGAAGGGCAGCCAGATCTCAAGTCCCCCATAGATTTACAGAAATCATGAACAGAAACATATAAAATACAAATCTTGTGGAAAAAGTGAGGGAACCAGGGTGCTGGATCAGAGAACCAGGGAGGCATGATGTTCCCCAGCTGTCCAACGTTTCTTAGGTGGATTTCACCTCTTCCTTTATGCTGTTGGAGAAACGAAGGGGTCTGTTAGGGGCCCATTAGCTTAGGAAACGTCAGGGGGAAAACCCAATTCTCATTTCTAAACTTAAATGAGCAGACTTTTCATCTTTGCTTATATCAGGAATGGATCGTCTTTTGCAGTGCCCAAACCAGCCCAGAGAAGTTATCCACCCAAATCTCCAGCTTCTTTTTTTTTTGCACGGCCACAGGGAAGCAAGCACTTTCATACGCGTGTGAAAAGGGCTTCATTTAGAGAAGGAAGAACCAGGCCCAGAAGCTACAGAATGACATTTCCAGAGGTGACCCCCCACCAACTGCTTCCCCACTTCCAGGATCTCTCACCTTTTGGCCTCTGCTGGTTCTTCTTTTTTCTTCTCTATCTCGTTTACTTCTGCTGGAAGGAACATAATAACCCTGTTTAGTTCGGTTATAGGATGGACATACACACGCAGGCATCCTTTAATATGCACACTCAAAATTGACCATCCTCCCTGATCATTTTCTAAAGCTATTATGGACACTGAGGCCAGAAGGAGAACAATTTGGCGAGTTGATGCTGTATTTTTTTTCCTTGTGAAAGTGAACACTTTAAGCTGTGGAATTCATGCAGGCATAGGAGGTATACAAAGACTAACTGGAAAGACAGTGATGATTGAAGAGATTTACATTAGTACTCTAACCTAACAAGTAAATAGTGCACATTGCCTCAAATCTTCTTCTTCTTCTTCTTTTTCTTCAGCGTTTGTCTCGCGCTCTGGCGAGGTCCGCTAATGTCCTTGAGTACTGCTTCCACGCCTCTCTGTCTGCCACGTATGTCGGGTCTGCCTTCGCGATCTCTAGATCGGCCTTGATCGTGTCCATCCAGCGTTGCTTAGGTCTACCACGCGGTCTCGCTCCTCCGACAATCACCTTCATCGCAGATTTGATGATGGATTCTTCCTTGGCGCGACCACATGGCCGAACCATCGTAGCCGGGACTGCCTTATGACCGTGGGGATGGGCACGACGTTGAACCGTCTGCGCACTTCTTCATTCCTGACGCGATCGAGTAGGGTGAGGCCTACCGACCATCGGAGCATTCGCATCTCCATTGTCTGGAGTCTGCTTTCGACTTCTTTGGTCGCCGGCCAGCACTCTGCGCCGTATATGGCCACAGGGCGCACCTTGCCTCAAATGGTAACATAAATTTGTGGAAAACTGCATAATGAGATTTGTACCTTCAAGCATTCTCATAAATGTATTATTTGGGGCAGATGTATGGGCAGCCTCCATTATGGTCATAAAATAAAAAAAAATTACTTGTACTCCTAATAGGATACAAACCCAAAGTCCAAATATAGAGGTGAGAACTTGTGACTGCTTAAAAACAAAACAATCTTCACCTACTCAGATAGTACAACCCCACAGTTTTAGTCCAGGAGGCCAAAACAGGTGCTGGTGCTCAGCATGGCATTCCTGCCAGGGCCAAACAGGGCTAATTCTCACTGGGTGGGAGATCAGAGGTCAGCTCTGCCACTAATTTCTGGGTGTTTTTTTTCTCCCATGCAATAAGCACATTCTACCAATTGGGCAGGATGAAAAGTTCTGCCCCACAAATAAATAGCTGCTACCTTTCTTCTCCTCATCCTCCTTCTCCTCCTCTTCTTCTGTTTTTGGCCGTTTAGCCTTTTTGAAATTGGCAACGTTTTTGCGACCTCCTTCCCCTTCGTCTTCCGAGTCCGAGAATTCCTCCTCACAGGCGATTCTCTTGTCTGAAGAGCGGACTGTGGGGGAAGAGAAGCAGAAAAGGACATCAGTGGCTCTATGGTTCATACAAGGGAGGAGGAAGGCTAGAATTATTCTACTTTTTTCTTCAGGAAGTAAGTCTTGTCATTAGACATCTATCCATTAGTGCATTGACAAAAATGGACTTTTCTACAAGGAAAGATGGGAGTCAACAAAGCACACAAGGACCCTGAGATTAAAAACCCTAATTTAAACCCTAAACTAAGAGTCGGTTTAGTATGGTAAGGAAGTCCTAAAAACCAGAAGATTCCTACACTTCCCAAAGGCATGAAAGCTGGCTGGGTGACTTTGGGCCAATCACCAGGACACTCTGAGTTCTAGCCCTGCCTTTGGCATGAAAGCCAACTGCGTGACTCTTGGCTAGTCCCTTTCTCTCAGCCCAACACACCTTACAGGGTGGTGGGTTGTGAGGCAAATAGAAGGAGGAAGAAGTATCAGATTTGTTCATTGCCATGAGATAGCTAGTTAAAAATAAAAAGGCAGGATAATAACACCAGTAATAATACTAACCATCCATAGAGACTGTGTGTTTTATAAGGCATAACATTTTAAAACATTAATTGCAAAAATAAATGACTATTGTTATTTTTATTGGTTACACACTTTTCCTAAGGTGCAGTGTAAGTCAAAATGACTCAGTAATCACAAAAATTATATCCAGGATAAATAATCCCCTAACAATAAATCAAATGAAGCGACTATTCACAGCTAAAATTAATGCAAACATAACCCCTATACACTGATTTAAAGCAAAATCTTACAGGATCTTGACTACATATGCCACTGTAATTAGACTAAAACAGGTACCAGCCTGGGAATTGCCACCATTAACAAGAAGAGGGTGGGATAAACAGAATCCAGAGTAGCTTCCCAGTCAAATAAAAAGGTCTTTTTGAAAAACAGTTAAGTTAACACAATGGCAGAGGGAAAGAGGAAGCTGGTTCTGGAGCCAGAACAGCAGAGAAAACTGCTAAGGGAACATAGGGAGCAAACAGGACAGTGGTGAGGAAAATGGGGCAGAATAGAAGACTGTAATCTGCGGGCTAAAACTCCACCCCTGCAATTAAATCTAGGCTCTGGATCAAGCCCGGTGGTGTCAGGGAAGTGCAAGGGAAGTGTGGCATTGGCACCACTTTGGGCAAAGGAGGAATCAGAACTGCAAGCCAGTAGATGATTTCCGTAATTGAAGCATGAAACAACAGAGACACAAATCAATAAAACTGCAGTTCACTCCCCCAGAAACAGCCAGTTCCTATTAGTATTCATCAAATAAAACTTAGCCACCCTTGTGGTAAGATTGAGAAATGGGGACATCAGTCATCAATCAAACCTAAAGGTGGACAAAACTGGGTCAATTAAGGAGCTTTGGAAGCAAATACTGGACAAGCACTGTAGACAACTAGAAAAAACAATTGGCCCAAACCCAAATCTTCATCTTATCCATGTTCGCTTAAAGCATGGAACATGGACCTTGAAGGGCATCTAGGATGAAGCACTAAAAGACGCTGTGTTGTGGTGGGCCCTCTCCAGTCACCAAAGACCATAAAAGACCAATCACCAGCAAAATGATGATACCGAATGTCCTGATCATGAAACACGGCATCAGGAATAATCAAGGACAAAGAAAACAAGATTGATTTTCTGTTGTAAATGCTTGCTACAAGAGGGAATCCCCAGAAATACCACAATGGACAGCAAACAGATGTGTAGCAAACTTGTGTAGCTGTGGGATGCTATTCAAGATTGAAACCAGTCCAATACAGAGTGAATGATCCCCACGGATTGCAAGCTAGACAACAGTATATGGTGGCCAAGCATATTAAATGTGGCCATCCAGTCCAAAAGGATCAGCCCTAAAGTCAGATTAAAGACTTGGCCACTGGGACATTGTTCAGAGCTCAAGAGCATGTTGTCCCAGTTGAACTGCTTAAGCTGGGATTGAAGAGGATCAAGCAGGCTGTGGAAGATAAATGAAGACTCAATGGTACAAGAGCAAGGAATCTGAGGAGCGTTCCTTCAACATAGAACAGCATGGGAGGAAGGGAGGGAGGAAGGGTTTAATTGCACTTATTCAAGAGGCATTTTCCTAAAAGCCCTCAGCTGAAAGAAAGGGATCCTCTTGTTGGCAATTCCTCTGGGCTTGGTACTCACTGGAAATCCGTTTGTCAGGATCCTCCTCCTCTTCATCGCCACTCTCCTCCGGCACAGCATCCTCTGGAATTGGCTGCATCTGCACACCAGGGGCGTGGGGGAGCATCCTCAGGTTCTCAAAGAGACGTTGCCTGCAACCAAGCAATCAAAGTCAAGCAGAAGCCCTTCAGCAGAAATCTAGCCATCCCCCACCCCCAAAAATAAATGCATGGACTTACTTTATCTTTTCCAGGTATTCGTTGGTGTTTTGGTTGGTCATGTTGGAAGGGCTGATGTGGAGTTTGAAATCCGGGCCAAAATATTCAAAGTAATCATTGTAAGGAAGCTCTGTGGAAAGGTTCAAAGGCATGGAGGAGGTTAGGGTGTTAAATCTGCATCGAGGCAATTCAAAGGGACACAGAGGAAAGTCAAGATGGGGACATCCACGGCCTCAAAATGACGCTGAAGGAAGTGCAGAATCAAATAACCACGTGATTGTGAAAGCTTCTGTGGGGACTGGCACGCCTTCCCAGAGTGATGACCCAAAGGGGCGTGGCACAAAAGCAACAAAGTCACAAAGTGGGTAAAGTCCCTTTAATGCTTCCAACTTGGCCCCCAATGTCCAGTTATCATTGGCTGGAGAAAAAACTCTCCCAAGAACAGTTTTTAAAGGGAAGAAATTCAGTCCAAACCCAAAGTACATTTAGATTATAAATAAAAACCAACACAAACCACGCTGTAGCAATTAATGAGACAGGGCAGGATAAGGAATTGCAGACTTAAAAGATATCTCACACAGTTGGGAAGAAAAAGATACTTTACCCTTTGCTCCACAGGTTGTGTCCCTTTAATCCTGTTTTCCCCTGCCTAGAATCGGGCCCTAGGATGAACAGGGGGTTGACCTGGGTCTTTTTCTGAATGCCCAGCCGGACTTTGCCCTTTCCCAGTTTCCCTCCACAGCCACCAGAGCCACACTTCTACTCCCTGTCAGCCGTTCCACCTCGGAATCAGATTCCAATAAGGCATGACACCCAGCTCAATCAAAGCAGAAGGCTGCCAGAAAACTGGGGATTACACAAGATGCACTTTGGCTCCTGTAAAATTAACAAATAAACCTAAAACAATGTCCACTGGCAATTACTATGCATTTCTTAAGTAGTACCAGAGTTCCCTTAGGGGACTAAACAAGGGTCTTCCATACCATTGGGGATCTCCGTGTTCAATGCCACAGCCGTCTCATACGTCCAACACCGGGCCACATTACGGATTGTGTAGCCACCACCTCCCAGCATTAGCATGGGTAAATTAAAGCTTTTGATGAACTCCACACACTTGGCATGACCTGGGGGAAGGAAGAATATCAATGTGATGGAAGTGAGCTCCCGTTTAGCAACAAATCAGCAAAATGATGGAGCGAAACAACCCAAGTGAGCCACGAAACAATGGGAAGGGATGCATTTCAGAGCCCTTTGTGTTAAAGAGAAACCTTGATTCTCATTGTGCCACAAGACACAAATGTCCAACCTTTAAAGATGCCCCTGGAATCCTGAAAAACACTGAGAGTCCCCCTCAGAGTACACGCGGCTGATTTTGATCAGCAAAGCATCCACCCCCTTCCAAGAAACGCCTCTTACCTTTAATGGTCAGATTAAAACAACCCAACCTGTCCCCTGATAAGGAATCCGAGCCACACTGCAGTGCAACGGCACTTGGCTGGAATGTCTCCATCACTTTAGACATCACCTGGCCAGTAGAAACAAACATCTGAGAATGGCAGCAATGTGGAAAAGTCATCACCAGGAACCCTTTCCTCTGGCAAAGATGGGAAAGCCAGCCCAATGCCCTCAACAAAGCCACCCAGAGCTCCAATCTCACGTTATGCTTCCATGCAGATCAGGGACAAGCCTCCCATCTCCTCCCACCAACAGGATCTGAAGCAGAGGGCTTGTCGGCGCTAAACAAGTAGTCTGAAACTTGCTCTTCATCCCTGAAAGCTCGTGTTCTCCCTCCCACCCCCCTCCCTGCTCCTCTAGGTTGGAAAGGACATCAAAGACCCTCCGATCACCATTGCTACTTTCTCCACAATCTGCAAGCCTGCAAAGCTTAGCGAGGCAACTGCGCCACCTGCAAAATGAATTGGAAGCATTCAAAGACGAAGATATTTACCGGCTTGAAAATGGCTTCATAAGATTCATCATCGATCCCATCCCGGAGAGGATAGTTGACAGCATAATATTTTCCTTTACCCGCACCAATATCCTTAGGAAGAAGAAAAGATGACATCTGAAATACCAGTTGAGGCCACCTTCAGAGGATGCCCAAGTCAGGGGCTGCTGGCATTCTGATGCTTGCAGAGGCCTGGAGCCCAACAATGGCGCACCGTTATCATGTCACACCAGAACACCCCCAAGGAGTGTCCACAAGCTTCCTTGACTCCCTTTGGGCCAAGCGTCTATGGGAGATTCTCAGTCATCCAGGTCATGGTTATCTCAAAAGTGCTTTTTCAAAAGACAACTGGACTTTCTGGTTTTTTTCTTTTTTTAAAGATGTCTTATTTCTCATCCAAGAAGTTAAACATCTTCAAAGAAAGATCAGAAAGTCCAGTTGCCTCTTGAAAAAGCACCTTTGTGATTTTAGAGCTTTCCCAATGTCACCACCCCAAAAACAGGAGAATCACCCATCTTGTCCTGCCCAGGAGGAGGTGTGGGGGGAGGGAGGATGTGAGCTGGTGCTGAATCAAAAATCTAAAATAAGCCAGATTCACAAATATGTCAACTAGCTCATCTGATCCCAGAAGATGAGTGAGGAAGGGCAAAGAGCAACATGTGGGTAACTATTTCTCTTCTTCCCCAACAAGATTTTGCCAAATGCTGCCCAAATGTTCCCTGATTGTTCTCCAATTCACATTATGCTTGTAGGGTGTGGCCTTGATTCCCTCGATTTCTTAAGCCAAAACAATGTGTTTCATAGGCAAGTTAGTTTTCCATGGAAAGGAGAGCTCGTTTGATGGGGCAGCAGTTAAGGCCATGTTTCTTCTACCTTTCCCAGCCAACTTTAAGATGTGTGAACTTTAACACCACATGCTGGCTGAGGAATTTTGGGAGTTGAAGTCCACACATCTTAAAATTACCAAGTTTGAGAAACACTGGGTTAAGGTGTCGGACTATCCCTAAGGGAGACCCAGATCAGAGTCCATCTTTAAAGAAGTGACCTTGAATCTAATAATCAATAATTAGACAGCAAGAGGAATGGAATAGTGTTAAGAAAGTTTCACATTTGAATTGTTTCAAGCTCAAAACAGCACCTCAATTCTCCCAGAAATGTCCAATTTGTTTCAAACTCAACAAGGCTATATTTCCGTTAAGTGTTTTATTGTTTTAGAATTGTAACCTGCCCAGAGTCACTTGGCTCAGAAGGGCAGTCATAGAATAATATGCATTTTAAACTGAAAACATTTTGCACACTCCTGGAGGCATACACTGTTTTTTCCAGGCCAAAGGCCATGCCCTACCTTTCCCTAGCATACAAAAGAGAAGGAAATTAAAAGATAAGTTCTTTAATCAAGGTGTTGTCCTTTTCAAGTCAGTCGACTCCTAAGAATTAACGGAGAACATGTAATTTTGGGACATTTTCTGGGATGTCCTTCAATCTAGACCACAGATCTGGGCTTTGAGGGTCTAATTGACCTAGCTTTTGAGTTGAAACAACATCAGCCAGATATTATCATCGGAGTTTATTTCAGTTATAGGAACAGTCAATAACACTAATGAGATTTCTCTCTCTCCCCCATTCACTAACATTGTGACACAATTTATATTGCATTAAACTTTTCAATCTGGGACTAGATATGTTAGGACCTCTGACCCAGGAAACGTGAATCATCTTGTTTTAGAACAGGGGTCTTCAAACTTGACAGCTGTAAGACTTGTGGACTTCAACTCCGAGAATTCGTCCTCTAGTCATGATAGCTCAGGAATTCTGGGAGTTGAAGTCCACAAGTCTTAAACTTGCCATGTTTGAAGACCCTTGTTTTACAAGGAGAGGGGATCAGGCAAAACTGTGTAGTAACTGTACTAGCAGAGTCTGGAAAAAATGTGAAAGCCAACCAAAGAGAAGGAAGAGGGACTGGATGCCCAGGAAGATGCATCTCAAGTTCTCATTCTCACCCGCAGATCCCCAGTTCCTGGGAAATATTCCCCATACTTATGGAAGGACGCTGTCATGACACGGTCTGTGGTGTAGAAGGCTTCCTCCACACCATCGCCATGGTGGATGTCGATGTCAACATACAGCACTCTCTGGTGGTACCTGAGGTTGCAAAGGGGTATCAGGTTGGCACCTGAAAGACAAAGTTCAGCCATCCCCCCCCCCCCCAAACAAGTATACTGACAATTAGCAAGTTTTAAAATTCAGGCCCCAAAGCCACAATAGGCTTTGTTGAGAAGCAAGCAAGCTTGTGTGATTGACAGCCTAGTGAGGCTTCAAACGGGTCATCCTCAGAGAATACTGAGGGGCCAGGAAAGGTGGAAACAGCTGCCAGAGGCCTCAGGGCACCCTTAAGTGCTGAAAATAACACAGCCAGGGTGCTGAATCCGTTGTGTGTTTGAATCCTACATTGGGGGGGGGGGGGAAGAGGTTTCCTCTTCCTTCATTTCCAGAAATAATTATGGTCATCAATCCGCCTCTTAGGGAAGCTGAGTAAGCTGCCAAGGATCTCGGTTCCAAATCCACACCCAGGCTGTTGGGTGTTTTTAAGAAGATGCCTTCTTGAAACACAATTGGGAGCCGCCCCTTTTGGCCATCAGAAGCAGCGGAAAGCAAAACTGCATCCCTAACCATCAAGACTCGGTTTCATGTTGGGCTCAGATTCTGCAGAACTCCAGGGATTCCTCTAAATGCCCACTGAAAGCCATTATCAGACCAAGTAAGGCTTCTTGGACTGCCGTATTCAAATCTGTGCCTCCCCGTCTGTCTCACACATAAATAAATTCCTTTCATGAGGGTGAAAACAAGGGCAAAGCTGTCACACCTCTCAGAGATCTCCCTATCCGAGCAGCTTATCCTGCAACAGGATGAATATCATATTTTTTGACAAGGTGAGGATTTCATTTAGATCCACAGTATAAAGCACTGACTCTCAACCTTGGCCACTGTGTGGACTTCAACTGCCAAAATTTCCCAGCCTGCATGCTTGGCTGGGGAATTGTGGGAGTCAAAGTTCACACATACTAAAGTGGCCACAATTGAGAAATCTTGGGGAGGCTCTCATTTAGGTCCAGCATATAAAGTGGCAGTTCCCACATACTTCAGCAATTCCAAGATAGCCAGGACGATATCATTGACGTAGCAGAAGCCAGAAGCCTCTGACTTCTTGGCATGATGTAAGCCTCCAGCCCAGTTCACCGCGATGTCAGTCTGCTGCTTGTTTAGTTTCACTGCGCTTGCTGGGGAGAGAATTTCAAACCAGTGAGAGAGCACAGATGACAAAGCAGCCATCACAACCAGACTCATTCAGGGTGTACTGTTGATGTTTTCTAGTCTGGTCTGTAAGAAAACCATCAAAAGAGCACCCTCCACGCTACAAATATTCTCCTCTATCGGTACCATTTAGAGATACTATCAGATCCGTGTATCTGTCATTTCTTCGGTGGAAGAAGAAAAGGGGGCGGGGGAGGCTGATAAAGGAATCCTTTCTTGATGTAACCTGAATATATTTAATCTTATATCAAATTTGTATAACCCACACATGATACGATGGAGGGAGAAAAGCCAGGTGGCCAGAACTATCACCTCTGAGAGGCACAACCAAGAGATGAGAAGGTCATAAAAACTCCACAGTGAGATTGTACTTTGGGAATCTCTTGAATAGTTTGTTCTAACAAGAGGGGTGGGGAGGAATTAACATACTGGCTTTTGTTTCACTAAATACACATCGAGATAAGGGGAGGGGTTCTAAACTCCCTTATCTATCCCTGTATGCCTGAGAGACCTCAGGCGCTGCTTTGAACTCCTACATGAATTGTCTCATCTCAATAAAGGATTCCTCTGTGATACGTTTGGATACGTTTCCAGAAGTTCATTCTAGTTGAGTGAATGGGAAAAGTTCTGTAGCCTGACAGATACCAGGAGGGCAATCTGCAGACAAGATACCCAGAATTGACAACCAACAGAAACCATACTCCTTGAGTTAGAATCGTAACTGAGCCCAGAATACAATTGTAAGACATGCTGGTCATTAAGTGAGTCATCATGTGACTATGCCTGATTTTATGATATTTTTTGCAGCAGCCATTAAGTAAGCAGCTGACTCGTTACAATATTTTTTTTCTGGAAACTAGAAGTAAACCCCAGTTTCAGGGGGGGAAATGTTGTATCATGATCAGTTGTAAATGCAAGCTGGTTGCTGAGCACCCACAAAATCATGTGACCATGGCAGGAAGGTTAGCCATCAGAACTCCAAGCTCCCGTCATCCCTTTTTGCGGGTTTATTGTAACTTCAAACCGTCATTAAGCATCTAGTCATAAAGGACTGACTGTATCCACTTACAAGGACCCAGAATGTGGGTCGCACAGAGTGACTCCCTCTGCTTCTGCAGTCAGATGGATAATGTTAGGTTTCAGTGAATAAGAACGGACATTCTCTCAATACCTGCGGTCCTGTGTTCCTTGGCTCCAAGATTTCAACCACTTATTTTCAAGTGTTGTGCAGGGGTGGCAACTGTCATAACTACCTAATTGATGACAAAATGCTACTCTCCAAAACAGATGTGCAAATTATAAAGCCTGGAACTATAACCCCTTTACACCCGTTTATTTGAGAATCATGCACCCATCTAAATGGCACATGCACTCTACCCTCCTGAGTCAGCCTCCTCAGCTCACATGTTCTCAAAGTGTGCTACCGAGCCAAGACCACCCTTGTTGGTCACAATCCCCTCTAAACCCTGATTTTTTTGCAGTAACAAGTTCTAACAGAGAAATACAGACTTGATTAAACAAGATTCCCAATGCCAAAGCTTTTCCTTCCTTCTAAGCAGACATAAGGAGCACTCCTGGTCAAGCCTTGTTATGCATCAAGGCAAGGTCAAGGGATAATCTTACACTTAACACCAAAAAAACTAAAGAACTTAAAATTGAGTTCAGGAGGAAGAGAGATGTACATTTACCATTGTACATCAATGGCGAGAAGGTGGAGCAGGTTGGTAGTTTTAAATTTCTGGGCACTTCTATCTCGGAGGACCTCTCATGGACTATGAATGCTAACATGCTTGTGAAGAAGGCACAAAAGAAGAGGCTGTACTTCGTGAGAATGCTTAGGAAGATAAATCTATCTCAGCATCCACTTATGTCCTACTACCACAGCAACATTGAGAGTGTCCTGACATACGGCATTCTTGCATGGTATGGGAGCAGCTCTGGAGCGGACAAAAAAGCTCTACAGAGAATCATTAAAACTTCCCAGAATATCATTGGGCTCCAGCTACTAGCCCTGGACGACATCTTCGCATCTCGTTGCTTGAGGAAGTCGCACAACATTCTCGAGACTCTTCCCATCCTGCCTACAATCTTTGTAAACTGTTACCTTCTGGCAGAAGATACAGAACAATTAAAACTCGGACCACACATTTTCTGAACTGTTTGCATCCCAGAGCTATAACTGCACTTAAAATGAACTTAAGGACCACCATCAGTGAGCTGTTGGACTGTATTACTTGGTCTGTTGTGTGGATGCTTGTGTGTTTTTAGGGGGCGGGGAATTTTGGCGGGTGGGGTGTGTTTGGGGATTGTCATGTGTGTGTGCATGTTGAGTCTGGTCTCTGGGTGTCATGTGAATTTCGTTGTATGTGTACTGTGAATATACGTACAATGACAATAAAGAATTCAATTTAATTCAATATGGGGGGGGGCACATCCCACACGACCTTCCCCACTTCAGGCCATCACATATAATTCACGTTCATGAAACATAAGACATTATACAAGGAATGGGTAGTGCAGAGGATGGGATGGCTAGACGGGGTCATCGACCACCGTAGTCATGAGTTTGGGCAGATTCCAGGAGACGAGGTGGGGGTGGGGCGCTGGCTGGCTGTAGTCCATGGGGTCACAAAGAGTCAGACAGAGCAACAGCGACCGAGCAACAACAAAATGTAAAAAGAGACCCATCTTTCCTGTTCTGAGAACCAGTTAGCATCTGGTTCAAAACCAAAAGTGGGCAACTCTTTTGGACAGATGGGCAAGTATGCAACTTGAGAACAGCTGTGGGTGCTCTCACAAAATGGATACCAAGGAGACCTATGGGCAAAACACACTTTGCTCCTCCCTTCTTTAACCAGCCAGTAAGGTCTTTATTGCCCTTAAGTGATGCAAGTTTATTTTGTTTCTTAGCAGGTGGACATACTTTCAGAGACTAGCAGCTACCACCAGCCATTTTTAATTTTGAAGTCTGCTCAGAGAAAAAGTATGTGGATCACAGGTGTTTTTTGCAAATTACAATGATACCAGAGGACGTCATTATACTTCATGCTCTCACTTGCTATTATTTTCCAGACTATTGTTAAATTAAAATAATCTAAAAAGATCAAAATCAGGAAAGGCAGAGAAGCTGGCAGACACCAAGGGAATTTGCTCTGGATTCAGGGATCCATAAATCTCTAAATATTTATCCAGATCTGTACAAATACTATTCTGAGATGACTATTCATGGAAGCATGAAAGAAAACACTCTCTAGAAACATTCATCCGTGAACTTATCATGTGGAATGTTCAAAACATTTTGATGTGAGTTATTTTGAATCCAACACTCTTCATTTCTGTGTGGAAACAGCTGTTTTGAGCATTTTGAAAGTGATCTGAGTATGGAACAGAACGTCTCAAGTTCAAAACAGCTGCTTTAGCAAAATGCTTAATGGGAGAGTAAAAAATAAAATGAGGATTCTGGTAGCCTCCTTTCCAACCAACAAAATTTCTTAAAAGGCATAAGCTTTTGTGAGCCGAGAGGACAACAGACAATCCTTTGACTTATCAGTCAACTGTTTAAGTTACAAGGACACTGAAAAAAGTAATTTATGACAGGTCCTCGCACCATCCTCACGATCACATGATCAAAGTTTGGGGGCTTGGCAACAGGCATGTATTGATGATGGTTTAGCATCTCAAGATCATCTGATCACCACTTACAACCTTTCCAGCCAGCTTCCCACAAGCAAAGCCAATAGGGAAGAACAGATTTGCTTAATAACCACGTGATTCATTTAGCAGCAGAGATTTGCTTAACTATGGCAAAAAAGGCAATAAAATTGGGCATGACTCACTTAATGACCAACGTGCTCAGCAACAGAAATTCTAGTCCCAATTGTGGTTCTAAGTTGAGGGGAACTTGTATCAGTCTCCTCCTGGTGTTTTTCAAAAGTGTCTGAAATAGTTTGCATTCAAAGGGACATTTTAAATTCAGAGCAAATTTGCACATCATTCCTGACCTGAAAGGAGCAAGGAATCAGATGTCAGAACACACAGCCTACAATTCCATAATGAAAGTGAAGTCCTCAGCAGAAGCGCAGTTAGTACATCTTTTTAAGGTTTTTATTTTTAAAACTGTGATTGCTACTTACCAACAGAGCCCCCAGCCGAAAGTTGGCAGAACTCAAACAGTCCATCAAACACAGGGCAATCTTCTCCAACATTGACTTGAAAAAGAAAGGAACAGAAGCCCTTGCTTAATCACAACACACCAATGATTTCAGCCAAAAAGAGAAATCAGAATTTGAAACAACTCAGAGTAACAGAGATTTATCTGGGAATGCGTTAGGAAAACTGTTTTAAGGAGGACAAGGAAGGAGAGATTTAACTATACATCATCCAGAGTCGCTACAGTCTCTAAATTTGATAAATAAATATATAATTTGTGAACCATGTGCGATAAAGCTGTATCTGTATACTGGAGTTCAAGTGATCTAGGAACAGGAGGCAAAAACTGAGCAACTGCATTGAAATATCTTTCTTGGGGGCGGGGGGAGACGACACACAAGCTGCTCATTAATGAAAGTGTGATGTCAGATTTGTTCAAGCTGTCCATTGGCATTTAACAATGTGAGGGGTTGGCGCTACCTGCTGGAGCTCTAGTGAACTGAGAGCTTTAAGGGCTTTGCAGAACGCCACACTGGGGCTTCAAAGCTCTGGGTTCAAGATGGTTAGTACTTGGACAGGAGGCCACTAGGAAATCCCAGGGTAGCAGGGTAGTCCAACGTGCTGGCTGGGGAAATTCTGGGAGCTGAAGTCCACGCAGGTTAAAGTTGCTGTGGTTGAGAAATACATTTCTCAAGCTTTAACTCAATTCAAGCAACAAAAGGTTACAAGAAAGAGCTATTCCTTGTTAAGCCTAAACCTGTTTTTTTGCACGACTGACCAAACTTTTCCTGGCACACAAACAGTGGATATTAAACAAGTTACCTTCTGAAGGAATGGCAAAAGTATTGAAAACAAGGGGATTGCTAATTTTCTCTTCTCATCCACAAAGTGGTGACAAGTCCCAGCCACACCAAGGGTTTGCTGGGCTAGTCAGAGTGAAAAGCCATAGTTTGCCATCCCACCTGAAAGCAACCACACATTCTATGCCAAGCCAGGCTTTTCCCAACTGGGATCAAAAGCCTCATTTAAGGGCTGATGGATAAGGTATTGCAAGTGGATTTTACAGGGGTGATCTCATGCATCCTTGCTGCTATAAGCCTGGTCCACGCATTAATCCTCCCCCCTCCCACTTAAAAACCCACCAAGGGGGCCATTTTTAGCCAAGCATGTCTGAGGATTTCCAAGCAAATGTTAACCCTTTCACTCACATCGCTGCATCTGCTTGCTGTATTCAGACATGTTATCTGGGCGAATGGACCGCAGAAATTTGATGTAATCATCACTGTGGTATTTGGTCATCTCCTCGGCACTTGCTTTGTAAGGTCGCTGAAATGACAGAGAAGAGAGGAGGACAACTTGGCAAGGCCATCACCTCTGAACACTGTTCAAGCACAGCTCTGACTTTATTGGGGTTCTTGAAAAGGGGCACACGAACAGCCACAAAAAGCCTCAAATAAAGAGACAACTGGGACCACTTCCAGTCAGAGCTTAGCCCTAGGATCCACTGGTCCTTCTTGATCACTGCCTCCAGGAGGAGGGTGCTGCAACTTTCCTCTCATACTAAATGTGTCAAGGCCCCTGGATGCTCTTGAACGAAGTATCCTCTGGACCAGGTGGGGTGACTGGTTGGGGGCGTGGGGGGGCTCCCTTGTAGTAGCTCTCCTTCTTCCTGAGCCACAAGACCCAGTCAAGGTGAAGAGTTCAATGTTCAGTTTTAAAAAAAACTTACATAGATTTCCATTTTTCTGTAAAGACCATAGTTGAGAAGAAGGTTGTGAGTCATCCTGATCCTGTGAGGCTTCATGGGGTGACCTTGACCATAGTAATAGTTTCCGATGTCCCCTAAGAGGCAAATAAAAGAGGGGTGAAGGGGAGGACATCATCATCATCACTGCATGTGAACCTAACGAAATGTTAGAAAGGTATTTGAGAGTGGACATCAGCATCACAAAGGGAGGGGCCAGACAGAGGAACACAGGAGTTTTGAGTTAAAACATCTGTTCCAGTAGAAGAGAATAGTTCAGGGTTGAACTGTGGAACCCTTGGTGCTCTCTAAACTTAGCTCTTTTCTTGCAGACATTTCATAACCTAACTAGGTAACACCATCAAAGCAAGAACTGCTCTGTGTACAAGTACAGCTTCAGTCCTCAGTTAAATAGATTTCTGATGACCAGACTGAGAAAGTGCTATTTCCTTGAGCAGTGTTTTTCAACCTTGTCAGCTTTATGAAGTGTGGACTTCAGCTCCCAGAATAACCCAGCCAAGGCAGGAGAATTCTAGGAGCCGAGGTCCACACATCTTAAAGCTGACAAGATTGAAAAACGCTGTCCTTGAGGGTAAGTAGTCAGCAGGGCAGCTTCTCAACTCTTCTGAATTCCACAGCAAGTGGGATGAAAAGGGGGGGTAGGCTAGTTCCCCCAAAGGATCTTTCAAAAGGAAAACCGCAGAGCAGAGGAATTCTGATGGCCCGCATACACACGCCCTTGGTTCACGGCAGAGGTGCCATCACATTTTGCAGAGACATTGATTGCATAGTAGCAGCAGGTGTTCTGAATCAACTCAACGTTTTGTTGTGTAGAATCCGGTACAAGTAAAAATCTTTTTAACCATGCCCCAAACTTGCACAATTCAATAAAAATAAAATTTCCACCAGGGCAGCAGGTAATTCCAAAACATCTCCCAGCAACAAAAAGCAGAAGCAGCCTGCTGAATCCCCAAGCAGAGTTCCTCAAAATGTTTGTGTTATTCAAATCAATAAACATAAATTGTAATGCAATTAGCTGTTTCGTTTTCCATGTTGTTGTGAATCTTGCTATATTTATTCAATGAATCGGACAGAACTGATGTTGTCGCCCGAAGTGTCAATCAGGCCCCCTTAAAGCATGTTGAGACCCTGCTGGCTCAGCCTTTTTCAGCTAAGGGTCAGAATTCAACTACCAAATACTGCTCCAAGTTGTCCCAGCCATCTTTTACAGAAAGCAAGGGGAACAAAGGCTTCCTCAGCAGCCTCAGGGAACACACAGTTGTTTCAGAAAAGTACAGTACTACACCTGGAATATCGGAATTTGGCAAGAGGATTGGGGTGGACCCCAAAACACAACACTTCCATATAATATGACTTTGTCAATAATAAGCAGTGACCTTATGCGTCAACCTCCCCTTGCAGCTGTAAACACATAAAGAATCCCTTAAGCTGGATTCAGCTCCTACTGAATTTCATGGAAACCTCCATGTTGTTTTCTTTGCAACCACAGAAGTCATTTGCCAACGTTTCTCTCAAGGAATCTCTTTTGACCTCCCCACTAGAACCTATAAACTTTGGATCTTTTTGGTCATCTCCGTCAAAATACTAAGCAGGTCGAATCCTGCCTCACTTTATGAGGAAACCTCACTCCACACCAAAAAAGAAAGTCCAAAGCAGGGGTGTCAAACTCTAAGGCCTGTGGGCCGGATCCAGCCCGTGGGGTGCTTAAAACTGGCCCATGGAGCCAGCCTGGAAATAGCCATACCTGTGGTGCCTCCAACAGCCAAAACGGGGTGCGGGGAGAGGCATGTGCGGCCCACACAGCGCCCATTTTCGGCCTGGATGGTCTCCTGCAGCACTCTGCCGACCAAAATGGGGCGTGGGGGGCAGGGTGCTGCAGGAGGCGTCCGTTCTGTCTCCCACGCCCTCTTCCCCGACCAGCCCGCAAAGGAGAACTCCAATGTTGATCCAATTCTCGAAGAAAACCAGTTTGACACTCCTGGTCTAAATGAAACACAGAGTATTTTTAAAGCTTCTAGACCAATGGTGGCTAACCTTTTCATCGTTGCGTGCCGAAAGTGTGTGCGTACCTGCACCCATAATGCAATGTGCATGCCCCCCCACGCACATGCCTCTGCGCACATGCACACAACCCCCGCGCATGCATCTCCCACGCATGCCTTGCCCCCCGCGCATGTGCCTCCTGTGCGCTGCAGATACCCGACAATCAGCTGGCTGGCAGGAGGCAAAAGCACAGTGGATCTGTTCCGGACGACAGCTTGTGTGCCAGCAAAAATGGCTCTGTGTGCCACTTCCGGCACACATGCCATAGATTCGCCATCACAGTTCTAGACCATGGAGCCCAACATCCAAATTCCCCAGCCAATACGGCCGTTGCTGAAAATCCTGGAAGAAGTCCACAGCTCTCAAGAGTCTTTCAGTTGGAGAACTGGGTTAGCGATGTACTTCTGAGTGGGTGAGGGGACAGGTTGTCCTCAATTTACAGCTACAATTGGGACTGGAATTTTTGTCGCTGGGTGATGTACTCATTAAATGAGCCGCATTGGATTTTACAATCTTTTTTGCAGTGATCATCATGCAAATGATCTACGCTGCCTTCGGTCCGATCTAAGTATAGTATATAAAATCATACATTGCAATGTCCTACCTGTCAATGAATACTTCAGCTTCAACCATAACAACACAAGAGCAAACAATAAACTCAAGGTTAATCGTACCAAACTTGATTGCAGGAAATACGACTTCAGCAACAGAGTGGTCAATGTCTGGAACACTCTACCTGACTCTGTGGTTTCTTCCCCAAACCCCAAAAACTTTAACCTCAGACTGTCTACTATTGACCTCACCCCTTACCTAAGAGGTCTGTAAGGGGCATATATAAGCGCACCAACGTGCCTTCCGTCCCTGTCCTATTGTTTCTTTTATTTTTCTTATATGTATTCATGACTATGTTTTTACTTATACCTATTATCTTGTAAGCAATTGACAAACCAAATAAATAAACAAATTGTGTGGTCATTAAGCAAATTTGTCTTTCCCCCATTGACTTGCTTGTCAGAAAGCCCCTGGGAAGCTTCAAAGTGGCATTCATATGACAGTAGGGACGCTGCAAGGACCAATCATAAGTGCAAGGACTGTTTATAAGCAATTTTTCTCATTTGTTGTTGTGACTTTGAATGGCTGTTAAACGAATGGCCATAAGTTGATGATTACCTATAAAGGAGTGCTAAGTAAGTTAAACAAAGCCCTCTTTGCCAGGGATACGTGGGTGGCCTAACTGTGGGGGGCCACTGTCATATCCTATTTTTCATACTTGATAACATTTTTCAAACTTGATAGCTTCCAAGTTGTGTGCACTTCAGCTCCCAGAACTCCCCAGCCAGCCATCAATTGTGGGAGTTGAAGTCCACATATCTTAAAGGTGCCAAATTTGAGAAACATTGCCCTAATCTTTCAAGAGGCAATCAAAAGCCACTTGTGACCCTCCTCACTGCTATTCGCTTCACAACATTCAGAACAAGGAGAAGAAAAATCAACATACTGCTCTTGCAGCAACAAAATCTCCGAGGCCACAAAAGGGAAAATAAAATAAAATAAAATTAGTACACACACAGGCATACCTTTGGGTCAAGGGCCAAAAATCCAAAGGGATCCTAGGGCGGGGGACCTGTGAAACCAAACCAACTCTGTCCTGCCAGTACCAGGAGCAGAGAAAGGGTGAGGCAAGAGCTCCTCCTAATGGGGAAATCCACCACCGAGTTCACTAAACGTGATGACCCGTAGTCTCTCAAAATAACCCAAAACGTACATTAAAGTCCGGCAATGCCTTCAACTTAACTTCACTGTTTTATTAGGCATAGTTTAAAGTCACAAAAGTAAATAATGAGGCAAAAGGAAACCAAAACAAACTGCATTGATGTGAGTTCCGAAGCAAACCAAGATAATTAATCATACATTCCAGGAAAAATAACAGGGAGACTCCTTGGGAAGAACACCAACAAAGATACACCTCTTTCAAAGAAAACACTGAACTTTGACAACGCCAACAAAGATACACCTCTTTCAAAGAAAACACCGAACTTTGACTCCAGCAATCCTGACTGCGCAGTTACAAACTTATATACATAGCTCCCAGCTGCAAGCCACGAGGAGGATCATGGTAATATCCTCCTGAGTAGACCTCGCTTTTCCCTGATCCTCTCCTCCCTGCGTGCCCTAGGATGGAGAGGGGATGGGCCTGGGTCCTCCTCTGACTGCCCAGCTGGCCTCTGCCCTTCCCCAGCCTCCTCCACAACCTCTGGAGCCCACACTCCCACTCCCTGTTGGCTGTTCCTCCTCTCCCGCAGAGTCCTTCTCCACCAGGGGCATGACACTAAGTCACAGTACTTCCATAAACAATAGCATTTCTGTGGTTTCAAGTAGAACAGCAATAGCACTTAGACTGATATACATACCGCTTTATAGTGCTTTACAGCCCTCTCTAAGCAGTTTACAGAGTCAGCACATGGCCCCAAACAATCTGGGTCCTCATTTTACCCACCTCGGAAGGAGGGAAGGCTGAGTCAACCTTGAGCCTGGTGTGATTTGAACTGCCAAATTGCAGGCAGCTGTCTGTAGAAGTAGCTTGCAGCACTGCACACTCTAACCACTGCGCCACAGAGGCTCATTATGAATGAGAATGTTGCCAAGTCAAAAATAAATCAGTTCTGCTGCTGATCAGGTGATGTGGGACCATACTGGTCTGGAGCTGTTTTCAAACTGGCAGAGTTCTTCCACGACAAAGTCTTTAAATCTGGAATGGGCCATCATATTACCTGGATTTACAGATAGCGCTCAAATTATGGCCAGTCGCTTAGTTTCATACCTGGGGGGTAATTAGGACCTGCTTCCAAAGGTATGGTGATCAAACCACCAGTCTTGTGACCACATTTGGGGCCCTTGGCAAGTGGCCCACATTTAGCGTCCTGCAGTCCTGCACCATGTTTTAATGACACTTTGCCAAAAATAGGCATTTTCCTCTCATTTTCTGCAAAACCAGGTGATAAAAAATAGGTTCACTTAAACAAGCGCTGCAAAAAAGGTCATAAAAAATGGCTCTGGTCATGTGATGGGCATTACCACCACAATGGGCATAAGATGAGGACTACCTGTACTACTGTTATAGAAGTACAGGGCTAGATCACAATCATAGATGGAACCACAGTGTAGTGTTTTTGAAAGGAGCTTAGGGAATGCATTCCTTGCTGTTACAGATATTTATTTATACATACACACAGAAAAACACAGAGCCTATTTTAGAGTTTGCATTATCATTTTCAAACATTTCCTGCCAAAAGCGAGAAAACCACTCATTACTTTTAAACCTCTACAGCAGGGGTGTCAAACTCGCAGCCCACGGGCTGGATGCGTCATGTGCTGCCCCCCCCATGGTTTAGCGAAGGGGGAAAAAGTCCCGATACGTCACATGACGATGACGTGATGGCGTGAGTTTGACACCCCTGTTCTACAGGATGACTATCCCTACTCTAGAGCAGGGGTCTCCAACCTTGGCAACATTAAGACTTGTGGACTTCAACTACCAGAGTTCCTCAGCCAGCTTTGTGGAATTGAAGTCCACAAGTCTTAAAGTTGTCAAGGTTGGAGACCCCTGCTCTAGATGGACCTTTGGTCCAATTGAGAACAAAGGAAAGTGGCAAGCTGCTTTGGGTTCCAAGAAGCACATAGCCAATGGTGGCTAACCTTTTTGGGCTCCTGTGCCAAAAATTGCGTGTGCACCAGCGCACACACACTCGCTTGCCAGCACCCAGAATGCAATGCGCGCCCCCTCCTCCCCACACCCCCTGCGCATGCGTGTGCAATCCCCACACCCCACCCCCTTACCTGCACTGCGCCTCACAGCTGGTTTTTCAGCTGGTTTGAGGCCTTTTTCGGCCTCCCAGAGGTTTGGGAAAAGCCTCTGAAAGGCTTTTCAGGACGAATAATAGGCCCATTTCGTCACTTCCGGTATTACAGGAAGTGACAAACGGGCCTATAATTCGTCCCGAAAAGCCTTGCAGAGGCTTTTCCTAAGCCTTTGGGAGGCCAAAAAAGGCCTCAAACCAACTGAAAAAAATCAGCTGTGTGGCACGCACACATGCGCAGTGAGGTAAGTTTGCCTGCGGCTCGCATGCCAGCACAAATGGCTCTGCGTGCCACTTGTGGCACGCATGCCATAGATTCGCCATGCTGGACATAGCCTGAAGCAAACATCACTTGTGTGAGATTACATATTTGCCCTGGAAAATGGCCGCCCTTCCTGGCAAACAAGACCCTAGCACTTCTTTCAAGCCAGTTCCCCTTCTAGAAACAGGCCAACTTTCCCAGGCTGACATGGGAAATAGGGATTGATTTTGTGACAACAGGAAATATGTAGCCTGAGAAAGAACCAGGAGTCTCTTCCAAGGATAAACATCTTCAAGTCTGAGGCCAAAGAAATGGAGATCACTTGAGTCAGAATTTAGCTTGAGGAGCTGGGGAAGCCCTAGAATCCAATTGAGACCTATCCTCATCCAGAACAGGACACAAAGCGGCTCTCCCTTCCCCTCTGCAATCATCCAAAGCTCAAGAGTTGCTTTGGAGTAGGACAAGAGTGCATGGAGCTTCCAAGGTATTGCCACTATTGTAAAACAAACAACCTTTCCTTCATTTTCCACTAACTTCCTCCTCTGTCCACACCCAGGTCCCTTCTCACTTTTTCAGCCCTGCTAAATCTCCAGATTGTTTTCCAATACACTTGGACAGCACTACTCCACCTCATTCCCTACCGACTGCCCCTTGGCTCCCTGAAACACCCCACCCAGTGCTCCTTCTCTCTATGGCTGCCCTGGCTCTTTCTCCCTCTTTACATCCTGGTGTTTGATCCTACATGCAAGACTCCTCTGGCTAGCTTGGTGGAGCCTTTCCAGTGTTGCAGTCGGTGTTGGATGGGTTGGGCCTGGGAGTCTCCCTTCAAATCAGTCATGAAAGTTACTTGGGGCCACTAGGCTCTCTTATTTCGGGCCCAGCCTACCCTCCAAGGCTACTGTGAGCTGCCTAGTCATTTCTTCTCATATAAGGGTTTATGGATATATTTCATCAGGTGCCCAGAGAGTAATCCTGAGAAAATATTCAACATCCATGTCCAAGAGGTCTCCAAACTTGGCCCCTTTAAAACTGGTGGACTTCTACTCCCAGAATTCTCCAGCCAGCATAGCTGACAAAGAGTATATGATTATAGGGTTGGAAGGGACCTTGGAGGTCCTCTAGTCCAACCCCTGTTCAAGCCAGGGACCCTATACCAGGCGTCCCCAAACTTGGCAAATTTAAGACTGGTGGACTTCAACTCAACCCTGACTGGAGAATTCTGGGAGTTGAAGTCCACCAGCCTTAAAGTTGCCAAGTTTGGGGACCCCTGTCCTACAAGGTTGCTGGTGGTGGTGGTGAAGGACAGGAATCCCCTACACTTAAAATCAATTGTCTTCCTTTGGGGGAGGGAGGAAACCCCAAGACATGCATGCCACTGGGGCACGCATGACTGTGGAGGACGTTTTCCTTCTGACCAGAGTCACCCTCTCTGCACCCGGGCAGCCCCCCCTCTTCCCTTTTGGAGGGGCCACCGCCTTGATGGCTTCTTCTTCCACGCTGCCTCTTCCACTTTCCTGACATCCCTGCCTTGCTACGTGCAAAGGAAGGGCAGAGGGGGCTCTCGCAGAACTTTCCTCGCAGCCCAGGGCCAGCCTCAAAACCTCAAAGCCCCGCACCTTGCACACACCCTCCCCACCACTCCCCGCGGGCCTGCCTTTCACCTCCTTCCACCTGCCACGCGAGGGTGCAAAGCCGGGCCGGCTTGGCGAGGCTTTTGCCAACCAGGTCTCTCCCCACCTCCCACTATTAATTGGAGGCGGGGGGGGTGGGGGAATCCTCTGGAGCAGGGTCTCCCACCTTGGCCCCTTTAAGGCTGGTGGACTTCAACTCCCAGAATCCCTCAGCCAGCAGGCCAGGGGTCTCCCACCTTGGCCCCTTTAAGGCTGGTGGACTTCAACTCCCAGAATCCCTCAGCCAGCAGGCCAGGGGTCTCCCACCTTGGCCCTTTAAGGCTGGTGGACTTCAACTCCCAGAATCCTCAGCCAGCAGGCCAGGGGTCTCCACCTTGGCCCCTTTAAGGCTGGTGGACTTCAACTCCCAGAATCCCTCAGCCAGCAGGCCAGGTCTCCCACCTTGGCCCTTTAGGGTGGACTTCAACTCCCAGAATCCTCAGCCAGCTGGCTGTGGAATTCTGGGAGTTGAAGTCCACCAGTCTTAAAGGGGCCAAGGTGGGAGACCCCTGCTCTGGTCAACGCCCTCCCCTGGAGGGCGGCAGGGAGTCCCTCCCTCCTTCGCTCCGACCTACAAGGACTGTTGTGCCGAAAGCGGAACCCCCTTTTCTCCCTCCATCAGACTCCTTCCTCATCACGTTCACCCGCCTGCCCCTCCCCCACCCCCACCCCCATCGGGCTTTCCTCGCCCCTCCCCCCACGCATCCCGATCCGCCTCCGACCGGGAAGCCTGGGAGATGAGAGTCTAGGCTCGGGACAAGATTACAACTCCCGAAGCAGCCGACCGCTCCGATGGTTGGGAGGAGGAGACCCAGCAGCGGTCCAGAGGGCGCTGCGGATGATGGGAGGTGTAGTCCCACTTCTTCGACCGCCCCCCTCCCTTTAGTCTCCCTCTCCTCCTGATCCCGCCTCTTCCTCTCTAAGCCCCGCCCTCGAAACGCGGAGCCCCTCACTCACCGTCGTAATAGTAACAGACTTTCCGCTTGGTCCCCTGAGTCAGCGCCATTTTCCTCCGTCGCCGCCGCGCCGCGTCCTGACGGCGCCTCAGTCCGGACCCGAGTCCCGCCACGCAACCGAGCCCGCCTGGGCTGGGGGAAGAGGACGTCGCTCAGCGAACCTTTCCCCGCCCGCTAGCCTATCACAAATGGAGGCATCTCGCTAAAAACCAATGGGGAGCCCGGAAGGGCGGGGCATTTCACGAGAACAGTTAGATCGAGCAGCTAGGAGTTGCTCCGACTGTACCACTGTTGCAGGAGGAAAAATACAGGGGTGTGTTTTGGGATGGGCTGGTACCATTTTTCACAATGAGGGAGAAACATTCCTCTGATTAAATCCCCTCCCTCCGCAACAAATAATGTGAGATTTTCGGGCCCGTAGCGGGGAAACATTAATATATCTCATGCTTTTTAAAACCGCGCTGCGCCTTTTTAAAAATTCACACACATTCCGCACCAAAGTTTTTAAAAGATTCAGTCTTAAAAAGAATTTTAAAGATTTTTAAGATGAATTAAAGCCTCATTCGCTGCTCTTATTTTAACTGAATTTTTCGAAACGAGCCCTTTTTATCTTAAATGATTTTACCTTCGTTTTTTAAGCTTCCCCTACTCAATGAGATGGGGTGTTGTTGTTTTTTTTGACATTTTGATTAAATTTACTGCACGTTCTATTCTTTTGAAAAACCTCATTAGGAATTTTCAACTAAATCAAAACAAATATACAACTGAAAGCACAGAATGTTGCATGTATAACTTATATGTATTAAGCATGTGTGCATATAGAAAAGATCAATTAATTTGCTATAATGTGCTAATTCTAATTCTAATAATTCTAATTCTGCTGTGTGTCAGCCCCAGATCCATCTTGATTCAGATTTGGGGCTGCCACAAGGGAGGCTGGGTAGCTGTAGGAACGAGAGAGTAGTGAGAAGAGAGGCTAGCCACAACAACATTCTTTCCCCAGAGCTCAAGGTCAAGTCGCTGGAGTTTGGAGGGGACCAACTGGACTTGGCGGGAGTTCAGAATGGAGGTGGATTGGAGAGGGTGACTTGAGGGTCATCGTAAGGAGGCTGGGTGTGACCTTTAGTGTAGCAGGGGAAAACGCGGGAATTCAGATTCAGGTTTTCCCCCAGATGTGCCAATATAATATTAGACAATATAATATTAGACTTCTCTAATAAATTCTTACTTGGATGGACTTTGTTTCTGAGTGGAGAGTTTGGTTTGAACACTGAATCCCCTAAAAAGAAAATCACAGCAGCTTTCGCAAAAGCAGTGCTGCTCCCAAAAAGTATAGGGAGTATAAAGACTCAGGGAAGATGGAGCAACAGCCGGAGACCAGTGAAGGGGCCACTGGACCCATGCAAGGGGAAGTCTGTGAAACACACTGTTACCCTTTGGAGGCAGAAGTGGCCGCAGCCAAGGCCGCGCAGGCTGAAATCCAGAACGGAGCGAGACCCAAGGAACTGACCCTTTGGCCAGACCCCGCCAACAGATCCAGTGACCAGTGATTCCCCCACCTCTGGGAGCACAATGGCAACCGAGGAGCTGGAGCTGCCTACAAGTTGACACCTCCGCGATCCCTAGAGGCTGGCGAGTTTCAAGAGTGGAGGCTTCAACCAGCATTGCAGAGTCAGTCGCTAGCCGGGTTATCTGAAAAATGTGAACTGCTGAGTGTGGATTGCACGGTCCAGACCTCCCCACACAAGGTCCAGCCAGGATGGGGCCTGCCACCACCTGTCTTCCACTATCCGGGACCTGGAGCAGCGGAAGGCCAGAGCGGAGCATCTGCTTTGTTTCATTTAGTGGTTGCCGGCCCAAGGCCCGGGTCCCAGCAATGAAGTCCCTCTGCTGCGGCTGCTGCCCTGTCACCCGCCATGGCAGGACAACTTCCAGGGCCACCAGACCAATCAAGCTCTGGGAACAGAGGCAGGCATGGAGACGCACCCAAATCAATCCAACAAGCCCCACCAGCACCTCTGGGGATGCCGCCCGCAGACCAAATTCCACCCGGGTGGACTTTCTATCCAGGACATGGGTGGATGCCAGTGGATGCCGACTCCCATTCCACCACCAATTCTTCCAGCTGCAGCTGCACCCTCTCCAGCCACTGCCCCGCCACAATTCCTAGTCACCTTTGATAGCACCCCAGGCAAACTATCCTACTTCCTCAACCGGATTTAGGCTCACATTTTTCGTTATGGTGCGAAATACCAATCAGACCAAGACATGATTACTGCCATTGCAGATAATGTGAGAGAGCCCATTGGATCGCCTAACTCCATGATGAAGGAGCCCCTGAGTTAGAAGATGTGGATGAATTTGTGCGGTCCTTGAGGGCACGTTTTTTTTTTTTTTAAAACAAGTTTTATTAATTTTTAAAACACACAAATTATCATTATTCATTACATGTTTAAACCTTTTTTCATTGTAAATTTAACAAGTCAGATAAATTATGATTCTGTTTTAAACCATTTCAATATAACATACAAAAACCTCTTATTCAATTTCTCTTTACTTCTCTTTACTCTTATTCAATATCATTATTATTATTTCATCTATTTCTTTCTGACTTAGTTACCATTATTCTCATTCTATATTTCTGCAAGCTTTTACTAATTCTCCCCCCCAAAAAAACATATACACACAACACACAAAACATAAAAAAAAATCTTTTTGGAAAGTAACTTGGACCCAGGTATCTCTCTCTTCATGGACTTCAATTATCTTCATGCTCATCTTACATATCATTACTTATTTTATTTACCATTCTAAGTCTTCTATATTAACTTCTCCACATATTTCACTCTTCTTAATTCTATCTTAATTAATCATCTTAGTTTGAATCATTATATTTGTATCTTTTGTCCATTTTTTATCATCCCTTTGTCTCATTCCTTATGAAAAAGAAGAAAATAAGTTTCTCCTGAAATCATTAATCAGAGTATGATGCCTTTCTATCTCCCCCCTAAATTAATCAAATTAACCTTTAAAATAACATCCAATACCCAATCCGATTTTGCTTGGTACATTCTATCTAACTAGTACATCCAAAATAATTAAATACATAATTAGACAATAAATCCAAATATTAAAAACAAATACTATAATAAAAATTTTATAATAACATCAATACCATAATCTTATTAAACTCTTTAATTAAAAACAGTATTCTAAACCTCCCCTATTATTAAATTTTAAAGCCAATCATTATTAAACATTTTAACATTTTAATCTCTTATCAACTCTTAAACCATTACAATACTACCATCTCATCTTATGTACCTTGCAAAATCTTTTTGAAAAAATTATACTTTATCCATTATCCATAAAAAATTCCTTTTTTTCATTTAATTTCAAAACATTGTAGCTTTTCTCCACCTTTTCCCTTTCTTTCTTCTCCCAACAAACCTTTCTACCCCCCCTTCTTCTAACCTCTGCCTTACTGGCTTCCCTTCTCTGTCGTGTTCCTTTTCCCTTTTGTTTACTATCATCATATTGATTCTGCACCTTATTTTTCCCTTTCTTAAATGTTTTTTTAGATCTTAAGTCCTTTAGTTCTCTTCTTTTCTCTCTTCCTTCTTTCTTGATCAAATTCTGAGATTCATTAAAAATGGCTCCTTCCTTTCTTTCTTGTTCCTCTGCTGTCTTCATCTGTTGTAATGTTTGTTGATAGTTAGTAAGCGCCATATCTAAAAAAAGGAAAGCTTCTTCCACACCATCTTTACCATTTTTTTTTGCTTGTTCATATTTTTTTCTTAGTTCCTCAACAGAGAAAGCCATTATAAATCTTTTCTTTTCTTTTCCCCTTCTTTCTTCTTACAACAACCAGAGTATTCCAAAGAAAATAAAAAAAATAAAGCAGTCCCAAAGTTATCAGTCAGTCCAAACCAAGGCAGAGTTCTCACTTTCTCCTTCTGGGGTAATATCAATCAAAGAGAAAGAAAGTCCAAATCTGTTTAAAATCTTATTGCAATATATTCTAGTCTTCAAATCCTTAAGGCATCTCCTCCAACAAAGTCTTAGCATACAAATATTTTCTTTTTAATCCTCTCTCTTCCCACTCATCGCTTAAAACCAATTTTCACCTAAAAAAATAGGTTTCTTAATATCCAGTTATTTATTCCGTAGGAAAAGAGGGTAAGCTATCCTTTCAGCACCATTAAACTGCCGCTTTTTTCCTCTTCTGGCAGGTATTATTCAGAAAGTCATACTTTTCAGGAATTTTATTAAATATGTCTTAGAGTCCTAGGAGCCAAGAAAAACTTTCTCCTTTCAAGCACTTTCTCCACTTCCTCCTGCGCATTCTTACCCAGCTGCCAGCTTCTTTGTGGCGGCCATTACGGACCGCCGCTGCACTGTCCTGGGAAAAGGGGGTTCTACCGGCCGGGGAGGGGGTCTGCAACACCCCCAAACCCCTCTCCGGATCCCCCCTACCTTCAGCTGCCCCTGCAGGGCAGCCTAGCTCCGACCTGCCTGGGTCGGAGCCCCAAAGCGGCTAGCGCTGCGGCGAGGATCGCGCAAGAAGCGTCCTGCCGCCAGCTGACAAGTCCCCTTGATTCTTTTGAGGGCACGTTTTGAGGACCTGGCGAACCCGGAGAAGGCTGAAGCAGAAATCAAAGTGAAACAGCATGGTCGCCCACCTAAATAGTGTGGGAGTTTAGAAGAGTAGCCAAAAGGCTGCAAGGCTGGCCCAAAAGTCTCTTTGTCTATTACTTCAAGGAAGCTTTGGATCTGGAGCTTAGGAAGCTTAGGAAGCTTAGGAAGTTGTGCACGATCAGAAGTGTGCCTGAACGAATCCAAGATTGGTACTGGATGGCGATGGCAATTGACTTAGAAATTAACCCCCACCACAGGGCTATACAGGAGAAAGCCCCTAAGTGCCAGTTGGGCAGGCATCCAGCTGTGAACCCATCAGCAGAACCAAAGGGAGCAACCAGCCCTGCCATTGAGTGCTACCAATGCAGCCAACTTGGACACAAAGCTTCCGAATGCCTTGTTCCCGCACCCATTCCTCAAGCAAGGACACCGGTCATATCCAAGCTGAAATGAACTCCCCACAAGCCACCTGAGAAGGGGAAGTTCACATGACAGGCCGTGGAGGTTCCCCCTCCTGTTTAAGGAGGGCAAAACTCCGGCCCCAGAAGTGCTTGACTCCAGAGGGAGTGGCAATGAAGACCCAATGTTAAGTGGAGCCGTCTGCCCTTTCACCATAAAGACTCGCATAAGGGTGCCCAGCACCGGAACCCAAGGGGAGCCCACGACTTCAGTCACCGAACCTGTAAGACTGGAAATAGAATGGGATTGGGAGCTGATACGATTTGTGGTTCTCCCAAAAATGACTGAGTCACTCATTCTCGGGTTGGGTTGGCTGGACAAGTGGGCTCCCAACATCACCTGGGAAGGCGGCTACTGCAAAATAAGAATAGGGATAGGTCCTGAGCCTCCCCAACTCCAAATTGAGAACAAACAGCCTTTATGACCAAGGAGCGGTACCAAAAAGAGAGAGTGGCTTCCACAAAAGAGACACCACCAGGTTGCTCACACATAGGTACTTGTACCAAATATATTGGGTGAATAAATATTAAAACTTGTCTTGGTTTTTAGCACAATGCAGCAGGCAAGCAATAAGGGTGCGTTAGAAGCATAAGGAAGCTTAGAAGCTGGACTAAATTAGGTGTAATTCTTTAAAGATAAATTGTAATTGAAAAGATAACAAAAGGGTAACTGCAGCTAAATGGAACATTATGTCTTGATAATAAAAGAAAGGGGAGGTCAAATGTATTTAATAATATAAAGCCTCATGATGAATGTATCCATTTATTGCATAGGGTTGGGGGGGCGGGGGGGAGTGTGGATTTTTTAAGGAAAAGCGTACAGTGAGTTTCGAATAAGGAAACTTGGTAATTTTGTTGTTGTTTGCGTGAAGATAAGAGAGTTGCCGCAAAGACTAAAGGTTTCAACAAAGAACCTTTAAGTAGTATTGCGCCTAGGTCCAAAGAACCCAGATGGGGGGCGATATATCGGATTTTAGATATGGGTTGCTTATGAAAAGCAAAACTGAACATATCACATTTTCATTGGCTTAGGTGAAAGAAAGTCATTCAATAGCTGAACAGGATGAGGAAGATGAACAGGTAGTTAACAGTCCTCCGAGCCCTGTCTTCCCAGAAGACTACAGTATATCTGCCGCCTAGGACCAGGCAACCGTGGCCAGATTACGTTCCAATTCTGTTGAGAAAAAAGATCCTAATAAGGAAAAGAAAGATGGATGCAGCAAGAATAAGGAACGAATTCTAAGAATGAAGGTGATGAAAAGCCAAATTACCTGTAGGAAAGAACCATTGGCGCAAGGATATTTAAGGAAAAAGATAAAGATGGTAATTTAATCCATAAGGCAAGGTTAGAGCCCAGGTTTTGGCAGGCTGACATGAGGGTGCACCTGTCTTAGGCAGCAACCTTGGGCTTTGGTGGGCAGCTAGAAAACTATAGCCATTTGGTGTGGATGCTACTTGCCTTAACATATTATTTATGAAACCTGTTTAAGGAAAATAAGGATAATAAGATTGTTTTGTTAAGAAAGTTCTATGGTCTAAAACAATCAGGTGGGAAAGGGACCAGATTGAAAGGAATTAAGACAAGGATTTAAAAGTGGTTTACTCTGTTTTTTAAAGGGAGACGGGGGGTAAAATGGGAAAGTTCATTATTATCATTCACAGAGATATGCTTTGTAACGAACGTGGCAAAAAATAATAGCGCTATTAGGAAAGAGAAAAGATAATTAGGAGATAAAGTCTCTTAATATAATGAAAAACGGGTTTTAAGATATTCAGGGAGAAAGATACAATGTAAAAGATTACAAGATGGAGTTTGTAACAGCTCAAGAAGAGTCAGGAGTTTAGCAACACTGTGTACAAAGCCCTGAGTTTGATAAGGTGATTTATCAATCTTTAATTGGTAGTTTGAGTTATATTATATGGCTGGACCAGATATATCGAGATCAGTTGGCTAGATTCAATTCTCCCCGTGAAAGCACTGGATTGCAGTAAGAGGATATAAGATATCTTAAAAAGACAATGAATTATTCATTGATTGAACCAAAGGGTGATTTAATTTAAGGCATTGCGATGCTACTTTGGCATCAGAAAGAGACACCAGAAAGTCGACTTCAGGAACAGCCATAAGTGGGTAAGACATTAAGGCTGGAAGTCAAAAGACAACAGCATATAAGTTTGTCTCTATGGAGGCAGAATTCTCCGTTTATCATTGTTATGTACAGAGTTAATAATGTATAAACAAATGTAATGATATAGGTATAACTGTAGATATCATAATTGTACATGAAGACATCAGGCAGCACAAATGGCCCAAAATTGGAGTAAAAACAAGGAGCAAGCATACAGATCTAAGATACCTAAAGTGAGACAATCTAAGAAGTAAGATGATCAGCATCTGAGTCGGAGGACAATTTAGCTGATAATTTCTAAGCCCAAGGGCCAGTAAGCACCAGGAGAGTGTGAAAATATGGGATGTAAGGTTATATTTTTCCCCTAAAAGGGGAGATTTAGGTACATTGATACCAAATATAAAAAACTTGAAAAAAAAAAAAAAATAAATCATGGTTCTTCACAGCAGCGGCAATTAGCTAAGGGCGTAGGTTCATATAAGGAAGCAAGAAGTGCGGCCTGGGGGGCGTGACTGACGTTGCGTTGCGTCGTCGAGGTTCGGGGCCGAGGGGGAAGTTGCAAGGCTCTCAACTTCCGGAGGTGCACTTAAATCTTGTTGGGCGGGCCTGCGATATTCCCTCATACCCAAAGAATATCAAGATTTGGCAGAGGTTACAGTGAGGAGGAATGCAATGTACTTCCCCTTCACCGACCTACTGACTGTGCCATAGAATTCATCCCTGGGGCAAAACTACCTAAACCAAAAATGTACTCGATGTCCCCATGAGAGATGGATGAACTAAGAAAATACATTGATTCCAATTTAGCCAGAGGATTCATCCAGCCAGCAAATCCACAGGTTGCTGCCCACAAGCTATTCAAAGAATTAATATTCATTGATTTTCATGGAATATATGTGGACGTGTACAAAGCACCTACCCCCTGAAGGACCTACTAAACCATTTGGCAAAAGGCAAGATATTTACCAAACTAGACCTGCAAGAAGTATACTACCGGGTCTGAATAAGAGAGGGTGATGAATGGAAGACTGCATTCAATTGCCCGCTTGGTAGTTTTCAGTTCAAAATGATGCCTTTTGGACTCCAGGGAGCCTCCACAGTATTTATGCAACTAATACATGAGGTTCTACATGAGCATCTCTACCAGGGGATCCTAGTTTAATTGGTTGACATTCTCATCTTCACTGAGACAATGGAAGAGCATGTAAACCTGGTGTGACAGGGGTTGGAAAAACTCCTCGATGCCAAACTTTATGTCAAGCTATCAAAATGCTAATTCCATGAAACCTTCCTAGGCTACCTAAGCTACTGAGTATCCAATGAGGGGATTGAAATGGACCCGGCTAAGGTCAAGGCGGTGCTTGACTGGCAACCCCCTTGCACCCGGAAACAACTACAAAATTTCTTGGGGTTCACAAACTTTTACCAACAGTTCATTCCCGTATTCGCTGAGATCGCATTGCCACTAACTGAATTTTTAAAAACAAAAGGGACTGACCCCAAACCGAAACCCAACCAGCCACTAAGTTGGACCCTTGAGTGTTCGAGGAACTAAAGGGACTTTTCTCTAAAGAGCCAATCCTATTACACCCTGATCCAAACAAGCCCTTTGTAGTGCAAGCTGATGTCGCCGTCACTGCAGTGCTCCT
Source organism: Notechis scutatus (assembly GCF_049901735.1). Lineage (NCBI taxonomy): Eukaryota > Metazoa > Chordata > Lepidosauria > Squamata > Elapidae > Notechis > Notechis scutatus. Next base: position 3,259,712 of record NC_142016.1, on the reverse strand, counting down.
ACAGAAGAATTCGGTGGCTCAGTTGTGTCCAAAAAATTGATGGACGCAGAATGACGTTGGGCCATATGGGAGAAAGAAATGTCTCTCCTGGAGACATTTCTTGGAAGGGGGAAGGAGCCTTTTGAAGTCTGGACTGACCATAAAGGCACTGAAAACACTGTTAAAACTGTCCACTAAACAAGTCTGCTGGGCACAGTATTTCAAACAATTCAATTTTGAACTAAAGCATACCCCAGGTGAAAAGAACAAGTTAGCTAACGCTTTATCAAGAAAACCTCAGTTTAACAGTAAGCGAGAGGAAGTGATACATGTAGTAGTGCCTCAATCGCAACCAGCAGCTCAAGTCACTGTCTGAAGCCAAGCTAGGAGTCGGGGGGAATACCACGGCCGACCCAATTTTGGCAGAGATGAAATCTGCTATCCCTGAGGACCAATGATTGAAGGACAACCCCAATCTCCTGACAATGAGGGAAGGCTTCACCTGGAAGGGTCCCAAATTTTATGTCCCCTCCAGCCTAAGACTGAAAGTACTGCAATGATGCCACAACTCAAAGCTGGCTGGACACTTTGGGTTCCTTAAAAACCCTCCACTTCATGCCGCGTCAATTCTGGTGGCCAAAAATGAAAGCTGATGTAGAGGATTATGTCAAAACCTGCTCCACCTGTGCGGTGATGAAAATGCGATCAGGAAATCTGCCAGGTCTACTCCAAACTGTAGCTGATCCCAGCCATCCTTGGGAGGAAATAGTGATGGACTTTATTATAGAACTTCCAGAAAGTGGGGAGAATACAGTTATCTGGACAGTAGTTGACCCATTTTCTAGCCAAGCACATTTTACTGCTTACCCTGGATTACCGTCAGCAAAGAAGCTAGCAAAAATGTTCATCAAACAGATTTACAGACTTCATGGAGTGCCTTGACGAACCATCTTGAATCGAGGAGGGCAGTTTACCGCTAAGTTCTGGAGGGAGTTCCTACAGTCCGTAGGGTCCTTACAAGGGTTCAGTTTGGCTTTTCATCCAAGTACGAATGGGGCCACAGAATGAATGAACGCAATGGTGGAACAATACAATACCTGAGGTGTTATGTGGACTACCAACAGAACAATTGGGCCGAGCTGCTGCCATTTGCTGAGGTGGCTTATAACAATGCAGTCCATAGTAGCACCAGCTTAATTCCGTTCCAGGGTACTAGCGGAATAGACTTTGTGCCTATGCCTGAACTGCCTAGAGAGCCTCCCACCTCAATGTCCTTGGCCGAATGGATGGACTCACTAAAAAAGGGGTGGGAGAATACCAAGCATGCTGACAGCCTCAAGATATATTCCACATCTTATATTTTCTGCATCCTAACTATTGCATCTTCTCTGCTGCTATGCTATACTATTTCTTTCAGCTGTCATCAGCAACGGAGGGAGGGGGAACTTGGAAGGGAAGAAAGCTGGAGGTGTTTTGCATTCCTTTGCTGTGGGTAGCAAGGGGAGGGGGTATATGAATTCTTGTCTTTAACTTTCCATTTCTTGCCTAGCTCCTATCCCCTTTTGCGCAGCTGCGAACTTTTATCAAAATATGTCAAGGTCAACGGACAGAAGCCTCATCACCACCTGAAGATGGCCACATGATCGTATTCAGTACTTTTAATTGGAAGAGTCATTTGGACTTTGAGGGGTGGGAACAATTCCATTCCTGTGTATATGTGATCTGCGCGCCAATTCCTCAGTTTCGGAATTAAATCTGTAGCTTCCATTTTAATTTCCAGTAAAAGGATAACTTTGCTCTAACCCATGGAGTCTGAGTATTTCTTTCTTGGATCTTGAAGGGAGCACATACTGACACATGCTCTTGCCCAAGCTGCTGACAAGGACAAGCGTCAAGCAGATAAACACCACTCGCCACAAGTCCCTTTCAAAATGGGCGACAGAGTCTACTTGTCTACTAAATATCTTAGGCTGAGACTGCCTACTAAGAAATTAGATGCCAAGTTCTTAGGCCAATTCCCTCTAGTGAAAGTTATAAACCCGGTAACTGTGCAGCTGAGTCTACCTATAACCCAGATTGGAAGTTCTGATGTTGCTCCTCCCCCACAGTCACATGACTGCCATTTACAATGGTTTTGCGGAAAACCAACGTTCACTTTAAATCTGGAAAAAACTAGGAAAAATAGTCTTGCTTAATGACCACAGCTTTTGCTTTATGACCTCTGCAAAATGGCCATAAAAACAGGTCTGGTCACATGGGTGATTTGCTTTATGACTCTCACAACTTACAACACAATTTCCAGGTTTCATCACGGGTTATAAGTTGTGGACTATCTATTGGGGGTGGGCTGCTACCAGTTCACCCCTCTTTGGGTGAACTCTTAGCTAGTTTTATGGCTGGTTCGGCAAACCGGCAAATCCCACCCCGGATGGCCCGCCCACCTTGCCGCACCCCTCTCAGGAGTCCCTACCTGGCCCGTTTGGGTGTCAGGTAAGTGCAGGGCCCACGCAGAGGCTCTGGAAGGCTAGAAACTGACTCATTTCCAGCCTCCAAAGGGCCTCTGGAGCCCAGGGTAGGCCGTTTTCACCTTCCCAGAGGCTCGAGGAAAGCCTCCAGAGCCTGGGGAGGGTGAAAAATAGGTCTCCCACCATGGTGCAGGAGGCCAACTAGGCCATGCCCACCTAGGAACCAGGCAGAGAACCGGTTGCTGATATTTTTGAAGCCCACTCCTGTTACCTATACCAGGTGCATGTGCCTCCTCTAAAGAGCAGCTAAAGCAAAAATTAATTTTAAAAAGCTTCGCTTCAGCCTGCTGAGCTGGTGCAAGAACTCTCCGTCTCAGTTCCCGTGGGCACCTTTGAATGTTGGTTTTCTTTTCCTTTTGAAAAAAGGGGGAAGTTTGCTGGAGATTAGCCATGAACTTCTCAGGAAGTCATTGGGGTCCCAATAAGCCCTTCTTCTCCATTGTACCCCCCCCCCACTCCCCACCATCTTGGAGGCAAGTCAAAGTCTTCAAGAATGTCTTTTCTGCTGGTTGGGAGAACAGTGTACCATGGATCCTGTCTTGAAGCATCTTCACACCTGCTGCTCGTATTGTACTTCCGTGGCAGTGAAGAAATCCTCCAGGACCCCTTTCAGGAACTCAAAAGTAGGCCGTTGCTCTGGTTTATCCTTCCAGCACTGCAACATCAGTTTGTATAGCTCTTCTGGGCAGTTGTCTGGTTGCGGCATCCGGTACCCTCGGTCCAGGTTTTGGATGACTTCTGGATTGCTCATTCCTGGAGTCACAAGAAAGCAGCATATGAGAACAGGAATGGGATCCAGGTGGTTTCCCCCCACAAGGCCAACGCATCATAAAGCATCCCTAAAAAGGTATGGTGGTGCTTCCCCCAGAATTTCTACCTTATAGCAGAATTTCTCAACTCAGCAACTAAGATGCATGGACTTCAGCTCGCAGAATTCCCCAGCAACCATGATTGGGGTTGAAGTCCACAAACCTTAAAGCTGCCAAGTTTGAGAAACTCTGCCTTAGATAAAGGCAAACTTATTTTGTAGAGATCACAAATGGAAATAGATTGCTACTTACTGACCTGGGTAAGGGATTCGGCCATAAGTGATGATCTCGGTCAGTAGAATCCCAAATGACCAGACATCTGATTTGATAGTGAATACTCCATAATTAATGGCCTCCGGGGCTGTCCATTTAATTGGGAACTTTGCTCCTGAAGGAAGAAATCTTAAGAGAGTGAGAATGATATCTTGGTGCAGATTAGACCCCCCCCCCCTGTTTTCCTCTGGACTTCAATTCCCAGAACTCCCTTAGCTCTATGGATTGTGAATTCAGGAACTGAGTTCCAGCCAATCAGGAGAGTTGGAAGGCTGGAAAAGAAATACTAATTTTCCACAAGAGGAAAACTGGTAAATTTCATTGCATCGACCACAAGAAGGAGCTGTACACTGTGGAATGCCAGTATTTTATGCCACACGTCCTTGATGTACACATCATTAAAAATGTTCCTCATCTATAAAATCAGAGTTTTGTTGATGATCAACACACTAGATTTTCCTGTTCTTGGACCTTCAGTCACCCTTGATATATCTGACTTTTAGTCCAACCCACCCAATAGGGTTGTTGTGGGGGAAAATAGGTGGAGGAAAGTATAATGGATACGTGCACCGCTTTGAATTATTTGTAAAAATAATAAATGTGGGGTTCAAATTAAATAAATAACATGCCCCAGAATCAAACAGAATCACTGCAGTCTTTAAAATACTTTAACATTCTGAGAATTGAAGTCTGCACGTCTTAAAAGTTGTGGGGATTGAGAATTATTTGCTCACAGCATGCAAGGATCACTTCAGAGAGCTGCACTCGAAACCACAGATCTCATTGTACTAAGTTTGCAGAGCGCTTTCCCTCGCTGCCCTTCCTGGCACCAACAACGGAAAGCCAGTGGGTTACAACGTTCTCAGGAGACAGGCTGGGGCACCAACTCAAAGCCAGCCAGCTGCACCTCCAAAACAGTGGAGCAGTTTTCCTACCAGGAGAAAGGATTCTGACCCTTTGGCCAAGCTTGGGTGTGCATCACACACCTGCATTCTAAGGCTCAACTGTGGCCCAGTGTTTCTCACCCTTGGCCACTTTTAAGCTGTGTGGACTTCAATTTCAGAATTCTGGGAGTTGAGGTTGGGTTTAAAGTGACTAAAGTGTTTAAAGTGTTGAGAAACACTTTTGGAATCAGTGTGCATAGTACTTTGGCGTAAGGTCTTCTGTCCTAACTCCTTCCCTCCCACTCTCACCCCAATTCTATCTTCAGAATAATTCATGGACCCTAATCTGCCTGTTCAGAAGAACGAAAGTCTTAGCAGGGGAGTTTAGAAAGGGAGTTTCTAAAGACTGAGAAAGTGTGACTGCACAGTCAAAGCCCCCTTCTTTTTGACATGCAATGCACCCCACACATAAAAATGGATTGGGTGTCGGAAGCTGCCATTTTGATTTATTTTTTTTTACCCTCCCTCTGCAGTCTTCCCTCCCCCCAAGGAAGGAAAAAGCTTTGCTTGCTTGGCAAGGCCAGAGGGGCAGAAGAGACCGACCCTCTTGAGCAGTGTATTCATCGTCCTTCATAAGGCGGGCCAGCCCAAAATCTGCAATCTTGCAGCAGAGGCTTTCAGACACCAGGATATTGGCAGCCCGCAGGTCACGGTGGATATAGTTTTTCTTCTCCAGGAAGGCCATTCCTTCTGCTATCTTTGTGAGAAAAGAGGAGATACACATCACATGCTGCATTTCCATCCCAACTTTCCTCCCAAGGGTAACTCCCTTCCTTTCCCATGTATTCTCACAACCATCCTGTTATAAATCAGGCCGAAAAAACTTCTTAGTCTTTACTTACTTACTTACTTAGCTATTTATGGCTCTCTGAATCCTCCTCCTATTCCTGCTCTTTTCATTGGGTTATGAAGCAGAAAACAGGAATCAATTTCTAAGTATCCTCAGACGGGAAGGTCCTGAGCCAAGGTAGGCAGCCAAGCATGAGACATTAATGCTCAGATCCTGTTTCTGTTTTTGTTTTAACCTGAAGCCTTTCTGACGCTCTTGTTTCAGACAATAGGTTTGGCTGTTTCTTCAATTAACAAACTGAATTGGATAATTGCCTAGCTTGGAGATCGCCAAGTGGACACGCTTGCCTTGTGCTTAAGAGTGGAAACAGCAAACACCCCGTGGAAAAGTCAAGGCTTTCGGCCAACCCACAAATGGACTGGAATAATGCACACGCCATAGAACGTAGAATCATAAGGCTGGGTGGTCTTCAGGAGTCTTCTAGTCCAGGGGTGTCAAACTCATGTTGTCACAGCAGCATCACTTGACCTATTGGGACTTTTTTCCCCTTCGCTAAACCAGGTGTGGGCGTGGCCAACAGGTGACGCATCCGGCCCACCAGTGGTGGTATTCTACCAGATCGGCCCAGTTCTGGTGATCCGGTAGCAGTGATGAGCAGCGGAGACCGAACCGATTCTCTCCGCTGCTCTGCTGTTGGGCCCACCTGCCTGCCCAGGCTCCCATACTCACCTTTACCCTCTGAATTTGAAGCGCGGCTGCTTTGCGTGGCACAGAATAGTGCTGGCGTGGCAGCTGCTAAAGCGACCAGGATCGTGCAGGCTTGCAGGAGGTGAGTTAGAATGCCTCTGCGCCTGCACAAACGCCTCTCGCCTGTGCAAAGTGTACGTTTGGGGGCGGCACACACGCAAAGTGTGTGCACACACGCAAAGCACGCCCACCAAAGCATGCCCACCAAAGCAGTGGTAAAAATATTTGAATCTCACCACTGCGGCCCACGGGCCAGGAGTTTGACAGCCCTGTTCTAGTCCAATCAAGGCAGGGGCCTCATACCATCCCAGTGAAATGACTGTCCATTCCCTTCTTAGAAACCTCCAGTGATAGAGCACCCAAGCTCTGGAGGAAAGCTGTTCCGTCGATTAAGTGTTCTCACTCTCAAAAAGTTTCTCCTTATTTCTAGGTTGGGTCTCTCTTTAAGGATCTTGTGGGACTGTTGTTCTGGAAAGATTCAAGCTACAGTGAACTAAATTCCCAGGTTCAGAAAAAGGTGTTTCTACCATTTCTTTTCATCCCTAAAAATAGGTTTTCTACCCATTAACATCCAATAAAAGGTGTTTCCGCCGTTTGCTCTTCCTCAGACATTCTGTCTGCTTATATCTTCTCACCCCATTATATTATTTTGTTCATACCTGTGCTGACATGTCTAGCAGTTTATAAATTGTTAATTTAGTGCCTTCTGCAGCTTTGAGAAAATCTACCAGATTGCCTAGAAGGAAGAAAGGGAAAAATAAGTCAGAATATGCTCAGTGCCTTTTCACAATTATAAGTACACAAATACAAAATTATGCTTACAAGAGTAATAGGCTCTATTTTCTATTATCTTTTTTTCCAATCATCAAAAGCATGACTCAGTTTATTTAAAGTTTATTTTCTGTTTCCCACAAAAAGTCTATAAGAGATTTCTTGTTAGCCATAAATGTAGATTTTTTCCCCCTCTAATCAAGGTAGTCAATTTAGCCATCTTTGCAAGCTTTATGGTCTTCACCAACCATTCCTCCATTGTGGGTTGTGCCAAATCTTTCTCCTTTTGTACGTATCACATCCATCAATCCCCCAAAAAGTCTCCAATTTCATTTTTATATTAATCTTTAAAATCCTTGAAATTAGTGTATATAGTTTTATCTAAAATGTTCTAACTTTTTTATACATCCACCAAAGATGATTGCGTTATTCACATTTAAAACACAAGAGCTTTCTGTATTCTAGACCAGGCCTAGCAACATTAAGACTTGTGGACTTCAACTCCCAGAATTCCCTAGCCAGCAAGTCCATGCATCTTAAAGTTGCCAAAGTTAAGACCACCTCCCTCCCCTCCTCCCTCCCTCCCTCCCCTCCCTCCCTCCCTTCCCCCTTAATCTCCCCTCCCTCCCCTCCTCCCTCCCTCCCTTCCACCTTCCTCCCTTCCACCTTCCTTCCTCAGATGTGAGTGTTTCAAACTCTTTCAACCATGCTGTTTTATACTGAAGAAACTCTCCTTAGATTCCTTGCTCTCTTAAAATTGCTGCCACAATTAGAGAATTCTAAGTCATACATCACATACAAACACACACTCTCAAGGAAAAGTTTACTCTATGCTTTCTTTGAACCTAAATGGGCTTCCAATATTTACCTACAGTATGGTTCATCAATTACATTCCCCAAGAAAATATTTGCAAATTCCTTATATGGGGGATAGATGCAGATGTGGGCTGCTGCAGGTTTGGGTGGGTTTACCCCAAACCCCTTGTTCTGATTCTCTGTGGTTTGGAAAACCAGAAAATTGGACCACTGGCTGGCCCCGATCCCCACCTGTTTTTGGGCCATTTTCTGGGTGAAAAACGGCCTGAAAAAGCCCCCCAAAATGGCCTGAAAACTGCCTGAAAAACAACCTGAAAAGAGCCTCAAAATGGTATGTTTGGGGGGCTGTTTTCAGGCCATTTTTGAGCTGTTTTCAGGCTGTTTTTCCATCCAAAATCAACCTGAAAATGGCCCCCAGAACAACTTGAGAACGGCCCCCAAAACGGCTGAAAAACAGGCCTAAAAACAGGTGGGGGTGGGGCCAGCCAGTGATGGGATTAGCCCGAACCGGCTGAATCCCGCCTGTTCTTTTGAGGCGACTGGCCGGGAGGCAGGGCTGGATGTGATGAGTGACATCACCCACCCAGTCACATGACCAACAGGCCATGCCTACCCAACCACAGAACCAGTTGTTAAAAAAATGTGCAGCCTACCACAGGATAGATGGGGTTGTTGAAGATCAAATTGGTAAAGGTGATGAACCCTTATTCCAGCACTTGGCAGAGCCAAAAGCCTGACTTCCAGTCCCCTGCCATCTCTGGGGATATCTTCTTTGACATTGATGTTCCCCTCTCCGATTCTCAGAATGTACTTGGCCTCTTCAGTAGTTGACCTTAGCAACAGGGGTGGGATACGACAGGGTTAACTACTAGTTCGGGATTTATGAGCTTCCCTGCACGCTGCAAGCTGCGCGCCTGTAAATCGTCATCAGCATGCTGCGTGCAGAGAAGCAGTCTTTGAAACAGCCCTCTTTTCCTGCTTTTTTAACTGCAGCTGTGCCTCGTTCGGCAGCTGAAGTTGAAAAATCAGGAAATAAAGATCAGGTAAGAGCCCAGGTGGGCGGGTGGGCAAAAACATCAGCAGACATAGAACCGGTTCTATGTCTGCTGCTCTTCAGAGCTACCAGTTCTACAGAGGTGGACAGAACCGGTAGAAACCCACCCCTGCTTAGAATACACAGCACGACACTAGCTATCTTCTTCCTGTTCTTCAGGAGTGCCTCTAATAATGGCTACTGCTGGGAATTCAGATTGACATTTGGATACCCTTAAACCCCTAATCATTCTCTCATGGAATATTGCAGGTTGGAATATGAAATTCCAAGATTTTGCTTTTATATTCCAGGGGTCTCCAACCTTGGCAACTTTAAGACTTGTGGACCAACTCCCAGAATTCCTCAGCCAGCAAAGAGTTGAAGTCCACAAGTCTTAAAGTTGCCAAGGTTGGAGACCCCTGCTCTATTCTGTCAGCCTAGGAAAAGACCCAAATACCCCCTCATTTGGAGAAGCAGATGCATGCATGTCTGTGCACATGTGTGTGTATTTCCCCTCCTCTAGCCTTCTCTTCTCAATTTTGGTTCAAAGCCAAGTTCTTCTGCTGGGACAGCAAAATCTCACAGGAAAAAAATGTGGGGGGAAAAAGGTTCCAGATGCCTTAAACCAGAGTGAAAATCTCTGATTTTCTTTTCAAACTCAAGAAACACAGTTGCCTGCTCTTGAGCTGAGAGGAGACTGAAATTATTCTCACTGATTTGTTTAAAACCCTGGCAGCCCAAAGCGAGAGATGGAAATCAGCTATTATATCATAGCATATTAGGGTTTCCATTGTGATAAATCAGCAAGAATTCTGCATTCCAGAAGGCTGAACACTGCAGGGTCAAATGGCAGGCAGAGTAAAAAAAAATTCATCCTGGCTGATTTGCTGCACATGCTCCTGAGGGTCAGAATATCCAGCCCTCCTCATGTGTTACTTGGCATGTGCAGATATGATTTAAAAAGTCAAAACAGTGAAAACCTTGTCCCTTTTCAATGTTTGTGCAACTCACATAAAGTGTTGGAGCTTCTATCGTAAAACTGTTGCTACCATCTTGACTTTCTTGACCCCACTACCCTCTGTAGACTTTTTTTCACACTCTTTTTCACAAGATATTTCTTGGACACTAGTCACTTCCACGTGTTCTAAAATGACAACGTTATCACTTTTGCGCTCTAGGGTTCATATAGTCCTTGTTTACCAACCATAATTGGAACCAATGATTTGGTTGTTAAGCAAAATGGTCACTAAGGGAAACTGTAACTGTGCTTATGACCTGATGTCAGCTGTGTCCTTTGCTTTACAGGCTTATGAAGGTTGTAAGTGGTTGTAAGATAACTTTTTCATGACCATCATAACTCTGAAAAGTTGCTAAATGAGGACTACCTGTATGGGGCAAGGATCCTAGATCCCCTGGTAAAATAATGTGGGAGCTTTCTGTGAGCTTGGTGAAATGATTGGGAGGGGGACGATGAAATTGACTCCATGGGATAAAACAGGCAGGTGGTGAAACTGACTAGAGAAAGTCCAAGAGGCAAGTAGACAAGGCTGTTTCTCCATGGAAAGGAAAATTCCTTAAGAAAAGGAAAACTATGCTGCACAATGATGAAGGTTGGGCCGAATGCACTTCCAGGAACTGAAAGTTAACCTGAAATATACCAGCCCAGTAACAATTACAGCGCACCCACGCACAAGTCTATTGATGGCCAAAGAATCTGTTCACACATCTGCCTTCTTGCAGTTTTGGACGTGTGCATTCTAGGCTTAACAGGGAAGATAGCATAGGCTGTGCAGCTCCCTTTATCATCTGCCTCATGCATGCCCAGTGGGTTTTGGAAAAGATCTGCCACTTCAGTGCTGCCTGTGCAGGGAGGTCCACCATGTGGATTCTGCCTATCATTCTGCACATCAGCCTCTGGGTTGCAGGTTTGGTGTCAAGTTTGCAGAACCTCTGACCCTTTGGCTTTGGGATGCAACAGGGAATGGGCTGCGGTTGGTGGACTATAAAGTTCAAATACAAGAGCTCACCACTACAGTAGCTTAATTCGTAGAGAGAAGAGTCCAGAGTTAGATGAAGGCCAACTAGTACCTTAAGCAGTTGATGCCCTTTGGCTATTTCATGGCTTAATTGACAAAGACATTGAGACTCATGGAGGCTAAACGCTATCTGTGACTAGGAGAGAGTTAACAGCAAGATAGCTGGAGTGGGGTACTCTCTGGTTTCCCACCACCCCCCTTCCCTTAAGCATGCTGTTATTCTGCACGAGAGAATAGATGGTAGGAAGCCCTTCCCAGATCCCCCAGCTATTTTTGTATCCTGGCAGGCTCTGCTCCTTTTGTAGATAGCTAAATTGCGAGAGCCTTTCGTTTCCTTCCTTTTCTCCATTGCCTTGTGCCAAATCCTGCAAGATCTCTTCCAAGCCCGACTATCTGGAGCAAAGGGAACTGTGCAAAATAACTTGGTTGGCTCTGAAATAACAGGGGGGATAAACTACATGTAAGTCCTGGACTTACAACAGTTCATGTAGTGAACATTCAAAGTTACCATGGCAGAGAGAAAAAAGCTGTTTTTCACCCTCACGGCCATTGTAGCATTCCTCGTGGTCATATGATCAAAATTAGGGCCTTTGGAAACTGACTCATAGTTCTGGCTGTTGCAGGGCCCCAGGGTCATGTGCTCACTTTTTGCGACTTTCTGACAAGCGGAGTCAATGGAGAAGCCAGATTCATTTAACAACCATATTATCAACTTGTAGTGATTCACATAACAAAGGTAGCAAGAAACGGGGTGCAATGGGGCGAAATTCACTGAACAACTGTCTCACTTAGCAACACAAACTTTGCACTCAATTGTGGTTGTAAGTAAAGGTAGTCCTTTACTACCTATATAGGTAGTAAAAGACTACCTATAAAGAAAAACCCATTTGATGGGAAGCAGAGGTATTCAACAGGTTCTGACCAGTTCTGGAGAACCAGTAGCGGAAATTTTTAGTAGTTTAGAGAACTGGCCAGTCTCACCTCTGACTGGCCCTGCCAACCCCATCTCTTCTCTGCCTCCCATCGAGTCCCAGCTGATCGGCTGGCTCTTCTTTGGTTGCCCTGCATAGGAGAACAGAGCTGGAAAGCAGGTTAGTGGGGTGGGGAGGGAAGGGGGGATTTTGCAGTATATCCTTCCTGTGTCACACCCACCAAACCATGCCCACAGAACTGGTAGTAAAAGTTTTTGAATCACCACTGAGGTGAATGTTTGTGGAGGTATAATAATACAGGTGGGAAATGATGATAGACATATAGACAGACAGAGGTAAACAACTACCCAACTCCATTCAGTGTAGATTTTCAGGTGATTGTACTTTACTGTGGGGTGATCTGCTTGGTATTACAGGTAGTCCTTGATTTATGACTGTTGCAACATCCCCGTGGTCACATAATAAAAATGCAGACATTTGGCAACTGGCACATCACTTGCAAAGTCCCCAGCCATATGGTCACCTTTTGCCACCTTTTGATAAGCAAAGTCAGTGGGCGGGGACATGGGGACACCAGATTTATTGAACAATCAACATAATTCATTTAAAAACTGATTCACTTAACTGTGGCAAGAAAGGTCTAAAACTGGGCAAAAATCACTTTACAACCCTCTTGTTTAGCAATTTACATTTTTTGGCTCAATTGTCGAGGACTATCTATCCTAGTAGGTGACATTATTTAAAAAAAGGCTTCTCTGCAGTGTTCTAGTCTGTTTATTTGGGAGAGGACAAATGCTTGGCAGTGATTCCTTGAAATGTTCACCAGTTTTGTTTAAGGTCGTATCAATCTCAGTTACTGAGAATTTCATGGAAATGTTACAGAAATAGTTTCCCATTGTCTTATCTTCTAACAGCTATATTTCAAGTTCCCGTCTAGCTTTACAGACCCAGGATTTCCTAGCTATCTCCCAGCCAACTCCTAATTAGGGCCAATCCTGATCAGTTTCCCAAGATCAGCCAAGATTGCAAATCTGCCACCACCAAACTCGGGCAAATTTTGATAGGGCCCCAATTTGGGCAATCTTTGGAAGGGAGACAGGAGTATCCTGAAATTGAGAGCGAAAGTGAAATATTTGCACCGTACTTTATTTCTAATGTGTGTATAATAAAAGACTTATCTAGCAATGGACATAAACAAAAGCCCTTCCCTCCAACTGATCCCATGCAATGGCTTCTAAATTTCAGAGCCAAGGATGTAATAGATCAGACCAGTGGTGGGATTCAAATATTTTTTACTATGGATTCTGTGGGCGTGGCTTGGCAGACATGGCATGGCTTGATGGGCATGGCTTGGTGGGCATGGCAGGGGAAGGATATTGCAAAATCTCCATCCCCTCCCCACTCCTGGGGGAAGGATTCTGCAAAATCCCCATTCCCTCCCCACCCCACTACCCTGCTTTCCAGCTCCGTTCTCCAGTGCAGGGCAACCTGGGCAGGGCCAATCAGAGGTGGGATTTGCCGGTTCTCCAAACTACTCAAAATTTCCGCTACCAATTCTCCAGAACTAGTCAGAACCTGCTGAATACCATCTCTGGATCAAAGACTCAAAGATGTTGGTGCTTCATACAATACTCAAAGTGAGCCAGGGAAAAAAGAACAGGTATACCTATGCATTTAACATAGAGACAAATATCTCAATA
>NC_142015.1:28081569-28141569 GCF_049901735.1 Notechis scutatus | reverse complement strand
TACTGGCGTGTGCTTATGCCAGGTTCGTGCATCCCCTTTTGAGTCTCACCTACTGAGAAAAATTTGGGGCTCAATTGCCATAAGTTGAGAACTACCTGTATATTGGACATGGAAACGGACTTTTTGAAGGTATTACAAAAGAAGTAATTTTAGTATGTGGGCCTTATTTCTCTTTTCTGAAATCTATAAATATCAGTGCGTATCTTTTATTTGTGGGCTCCCCTCCGATACGTACTCTTTCTGTAATTAAACACTGTGGCAAATGGGACTGGCGAGGACTCAGTCTCTACATGAAGTTAAATTTAAAACCAGAAAGCAAATCAGATAAGTATCAGCTCCTTAAAATGTGCTACTGAAAAAGGGACATCCCGATTAATGGAAACCAAGCCTTGTCTCAAAAACCAGGCCCCCTGAATGGGCACAGAGCTAAAGACCTATCCTCCAAATTTGAGAGAGAAAACGTGCAAAGGGGCTTCTTGGTTTCCTGAAAATACAAATCGCCGAGAAATTCAGGCAAAGCTAACAGTTCAGATCGAGTTGTTATAGTGTAAAGAAACAAATGATACGTACGTTGTATATGTGTGATGCATCAATAAGTAAGTGGTCAAATGATACGATATACAGATTACCTGTGAAGTTTAATCAACAGAAAGTCTGATTAATGTATTGGTTACCTTGGTGACTATTCGGCAAATGCACCTCCATCCCCCTGCCTGGTTGTGAACCTGCCCAGCGAGACAGGCCCTTTGGAAAATCGGCTGTTGCCAGGAGCCAGGCTTTTTGGTAGGGAGATGACGGCGGTTTTCTCTCCTGTTGTGTCCCAAAGTGGGAAAGGTGGTCTTCAGAGAAAGGCTCTTCTTCCCCTGTTCTCCAGCATTTACCCAGGTGCTAAAACTTTGCTTCTGCCAAACTTTTCATTTGTAATTTATTCCAACATTTAAGACTGATGCGAATTGCGGTGATCCCTTAGCTTATATGGGACTTTTTCACAGGCTGCTGTGACACCCCCACGGTCACGGGGTACAAACCGGGGTGCTTGGGGACTGGCGAGCTCTTAGGATCATCCCCTAGGCGTGCAGGCCCTGGGAACATCAAAGCCTGAGAAGATGCGACGGGTAAAAGGGGGGCAAGGAAAAGCAGTGGCAGCTCCAAAGTCAAGGAAGGGGAAACAAAAAAGAGGCTACCATTAAAAGACAAAGAGTGACGAGGTCAGAGAGTAGATGCCCGGGGGTGGCAGTGTCAGAACATTAGAACTTTGTCACTTTGAATGTACTCTAATCGGCATACCTTAAAATGAAACTTTATTGCGTACAGCTCTCAAAGGGTCACCCCCCTCCAATATACACCATATACACATGACAAATTCATATACTCACATATATAACACAAACAACAGTCTAGTTCAGTTGTATACATGTATGTGGCAAGAGCCTAAGAAGATGCTGCAGTAAGCTAGAAGGAAAAGCAATGGCGACACCAAAGTCAAGGAAGGAAACAAAATCGGGTAGGCGGTACACTTGAGACACAACGTGGCAAGATCAGAGAGTCAATGCTCGGTGGTGGCATTGCCAGAATCCAGGTGCTGGGAACATCAGAGCTGGAGAAGATGCGACGGGTAAGAGCGCAGCAAGGAAAAGCAGTGACAGCACCAAAGTCAAGGAAGGGGAAATGTGACAGGCTACAAGTAATGGACAGAGTGGCAAGATCAGAGAGTCGATGTCCAGAGATGGCACTGCAAGAACATTAGAGCCTAAGAAGATGTTACGGTAAGCTACATGCCAGGAAAAGCAATGGCGGCACCAATAGACTTGAGGGACAAAAAGTGGCAAGATCAGAGTCTCGATGCCCAGGGGTGGCACTGCCAGAACATCAGAGTCTAAGATGATGTGACAGGTAAAAGGGGCGGCAAGGAAAAGCAACGGCAGCACCAAAATCAAGGAAGGGGAAACGGGACAGGCTACAATTAATGGACAGAGTGACAAGGTCAGAGAGTCGATGCCCAGGGGTGGCAGTGTCACAACATTAGAGCCTAAGATGATGTGACAGGTAAAAGGGGCGGCAAGGAAAAGCAGCAGCAGCACCAAAGTCGAGGAAGAGAACAAAACCATCAGACAGGTAAAGATTCTCTGTCATCCAGATCATGGTCCTGATTTTCCCAACTCCTGCATGCCTGGATTCTGGCAAGGCCACAACTTGCCACTCTCAAATATACCTCCTGTCTGATGTCCTAAAGGTTCTTTCTCAGGAGGCACGGGACTTTTTTCCCATTGGAAGCAGAGGTGGTATTCAACAAGTTCTGAGCAGTTCTGGAGAACCGGTAGTGGAAATTTTGAGTAGTTTGGAGAACCAGCATATACCACCTCTGACTGGAGATTTTACAGTATCCGTCCCCTGCCATGTCCACCAAACCCACCCAGAGAACAGGTAGTAAAAAAATTTGAATCCCACCACTGGTTGGAAGAAGTATTGCTTCTCATCCAAGAAGCTTCAGCTCTAAAAATTGCAGACTATAGGAGCCAGGAGCACTACTCAAGTGACCCTGAAGACACTGATAAATCTCCAAATGCTCCAACGCCCCTCTAAAAAGATGCAGATTACCAGCTGTCTGCAAGGAATATAAATTCTTCCATTCCCCACTGTCCTCTCACAGCTGTAGAAGTTTCTCGGATGAGAAGCGAAATGTCTTCAAAAGAAAAAAAAAGTCCTGTTGCCTCCTGAAAAAGAACATTTAGGACATCAGGCAGCAGGTATACTTGAGAGTGGCAAGATCGGAGACTCAATGCCCAGTTGTGGCACTGCCAGAATCCAGGCATATAGGAGCTGGGAAAATCAGAACATGAGATGAGGCAGGTAAGAGGACGGCAAAGAAAAGCAATGGCAGCACCAAAGTCAAGGAAGGGAAAAAAAGACTGCAATTAATGGACAGAGTGGCAAGATCAAAGAGTCAATGCCCGATGGTGGCACTGCCAGAACATTAAGATGCTGCAGTAGTTGGAAGCAAGGAAAAGCAATGGCAGCACCAAAGTCAAGGAAGAGAACAAAACCATCAAACAGGCGGTATACTTGAAAGGCAAAGAGTGACAAGATCAGAGAGTCCATGCCCAGTGGTGGCACTCCCAGAATCCAGGCATGTGGACATTGGGAAAATCAGAATGTGAGAAGATGCAGCAGGTAAGAGGGCTGCAAGGAATTGCAATGGCTACACCAAAGTCAAGGAAGGGAAACAGAACACTACGCTTTAAGGGAAGAGGTGCCAGCTTTCCATTCAATGATCCCTTCAGACTGCAACACGTAGAGAGGAAACCAATCTCCTACCCATCCTCCTTCCTTCCCTGCTAGGGCCAGATTCAGCCTCCCATCGTGACTCCAGGCTTAGCTCTATTCCCTGCCCTCCCTCCACCCCAATCTCACTCAATTGTGGAAAGAAGCAAATTCTTCATCAGGCATGTCAAAACTCTTTCTTGCTTCCTTCATCGCAGCAACAAATTCATTCCATCAGCAGTGATATAGGGCAGCTCTTCCCTTAATTGCTAAAACACACAGGTGTAGTGTCTTCTGAGGAAGACTCTAGCCAAATGCCTTTTATTCTCCTAATTGTACAAAAAGAAAAATAACTTAAAGCAAGTTATTCTCAACTTTCCAATAGAGCTTGGGGAACCACAATGGCCTTCTCAGTTCTGCCTTCCACAGGGGACACCAACAAATATGGGGTCCTGTGAAAAGACAATCTAGTTTGCAATGGCTTGAGGCCATTATCTACATCACTGGTCCAAGTGGCACCCATTAAGAAACATACCTCCTTGCCTTTAAACTCCCAGCACAAAGGATAGGATGGTCATCTTGGCAGCAACACACTCCATTATTTCTCTTTCCTAAAAGGAAGGCTGATGTAATGTGTCTTAGGACTCTTACCTGCATCCATGAAGCAGCCTGGTTCTAGAGAGGAAATGGGTGTTATATGGGCAGCTTTTTTCACCAAAAGGGGGCAAGAGAAAAAGCAATGCAACTGAAGTGGCCCCTATGTTTGAGAAATTCGATAAAACCCAAAATATTGGAACCACCTTGTACTTCATCTGCAAAACTATCAGTCCCCTCCTCCCTTGTGTTTTGGATTCTGTTACTTTTAAGATGGCCCTGTGGTGGGGGTCCTTTCTGAATCTCCTCAGACCAGCCAGAAACTAAACCGTTGGGCCCATAGGACAGGGCCTTCTTTGCACAGCTACCAGACTGTACAACAGGACCCTGGAGAGCGGCTCTTCGCCAAACTCTCAGAAGATTTAAGAATAAGGTAATTCTGCATCTCTCTGATAGAGCGAGCTTCAACCTCAAACTTCTCCCAATGTTTAATCTGAACTAATTTCAGTGGCATGATGTTGACTAAACCTTGATGATTTAAAAAACAAAAGTGTTGATTATGGTGAAATTGAGGGCAACTATTGTTACACTGATTTTCAAATGTTAGATAATAGTTTATTCCTACAGTTTAATTTCATACATTAAGATTTAAGGTGTAATCTAGTTGTTTCTAATTTTATGTTTGGTACATTTATTCTAAATTAATTTATATCTAGCCAGCTTTTGTTTTTATCATCAAGGCACCTCAAAATGAGTAAATGTAATTTATAGCATTGACCTAATTAAAATCATTCTTAAAATTAAATCTTTCAGGAATTAAAAGGTCAGCAAAAGATACATTACCTTGTTCTAAAATACCTAGAAAGTGGAGGCCACTAGCGTCACCCGAGAATTTTGCTTCACAGCCCAGGAGTCACACCAGAAAAGGCCATTTCCCATAGACCAGACAGTTCTGATAATGGATGTGGGAAGAGACTTCAAAAGGTTGATCCAGCTATCTCCCACCAAGACCATAATCTTTAGAGAGACATGGGCAATCATCCATCCCATCCACCATCACCCCCAAGTCTTTTCTGTTCATCTACTACCATGCCTCCTCTTTGGCTCCCAACCTCCCATCTCTCTAAAATGAAAAAGCTAAACCTCAGTGAAACCAGCCAAACCCTCCCCCGCCCAATTCCTCAAGGGCAATTTATCAGTTTTCCCAAATTCCTTTGTAATGGCCAACAGGACAGGATATAATGACTATGTAAGGAAATTATGTTGTAAATAGGAATATGTAAATAGCACCAACTTTGTAATGTAGAATAAGGAAGAGATCAATTGTTATATGTGGTTTCATGTTATAGCAGGTATGTTATAGAGGTAATAACTGCCAGGAAAGTCACACTGTGTTCATCTGTTTTAATTTTATTCAATAAAATTTTATTTAAGAAAAAAAAGGGGGAGGAGTTTTATTTCTATACCTGCTTTGACCACAGGATGGCAGTTTTCTGTCTCTTAGCATTAGCATTGAGGCCATCATAGATCTTTTTAACGGGTTAAGGCTTTGGAAGCAGGATTCCTTCTGTACCTGTGTTGCAGCAAATGGGCCTCCTGTTGCCCGGTTAATATTAAGGAATTTAATAATAACTACAGAATTTTAAAAAAATTAAAATCCCATTTAAAAATCCCATCATGCTGAGGTCGCTTGCGAAAGGCAGTTGGGGGATGACTAAGAAGGGTAGACCGGAAGTCGGCCATCCTGGGAAGGTCGCTACCAAAGGTAGTGGGGGGGGGGGGGGAAAGGCTGTCCGACAGGAAGTAATCCATTATGGGAAGGTCATTTTTCTAAAGGCACTAGTGACTAGGGGACAGGAAGACAATGTTTAATGTGGTTTGTTTGAATTTATTGTGATGGTGTTAATAAGGTTAGGTTTTATGTTCACTGCTATTTTTGAGGCATACGTTTTTATTAAAAAGTTTTATATCTGTTCTTTCTATTTATCCTACCAGCAAGGCACTCTTACAACAAAAATGAAAAAAAAAACCATTGTAAAACATAACTAGGATATTTAAATGCTTAAAATAAGAAATTGGAGATTTCAGTCTCCACAAACCTGGGCAAAAGCAGAGGGCGATTGATTGTCAGCATGTTGCCCTCCCTGTTTTTTCCCCCTACACAATAAAACATAATTGTACAAAACAGTATTTTTATGGTTTTTATATTTTGGTTAGGGACACTACATTATTACACAAAACTTCTTTCTCTTCCTATTGGCTAACTGCTAGCATTGGACCTGCATACTTGCAGTGGTTTCTTTCTATGAGATGTGTCCTTCCACACCTCCTGTGACAACTCCTGAAAAGGAGAAGGCTCCACTCTCCAGTCTCAACAAAAGGATGCGAGTTAACCAGCTTTTGAATTGCAATTACATTAGAGGGGGGAATCTACATTATTCTTACTACCATGTTTATGTCCAACCTGGGAAGCTGAAATGCAATCATTTCTTACATTTAAGCAGCAAGTGTGCTATCCAATACATCAAACAAGGAAATCAGCAGGGTTTTTTGAAGATCATAACAAAAACAATTTTATTATGTAAATGTTGGATGTGGGTTAAATATCCACCTCCTAACCTGCTGTACAATTTTCCCAAGACTATAAACTGTGCCCTCCCATCCACAAGTTTGTGGCTCAATGCTGCTTCTTTTTTCTCTTCATAGGGATGCCATTGCTCACCAATTAATGTGTAAACAAACCTACAGAAATGGTGAAAAACAAAGAAGACTGCATCTTTTTAAAGACAGAAAGTTTCAGGAGAGAAGAAAGTGGTGTGACTTGGCTGACAAATGACTTTGGTGTTCTGCATCCCTTCCAAAAAAACCATGGTGGAGCCAATAGTGTGGGTCCAGCCTTCCTGAACCTCCAACCTTACCTCTTCTTCCACTCCTTTCAGTGAAGCTTTTGCCAAAGCTTGCAAAAGGCATTTGAAACTGCAGCTACCAAAACAGCCGGCGCGGGCCGGGCCAGCGGGCACCGGGGCAAGGGCAGCGGTCGCCGCTTGGCCGCCACATGATTTTTGTGAGGGGGGGGTAGATGAAACCCCCGCGACGCGGGGCCGCCTGGATCGGGAGCCCGCCTCGCCACGGTGAAAGGACGGCCATGCGAGTCCCTCTACCCGGGCGGCCCGAGGGGCTTCGTTCCGCCGCTTCCACCATCGGCGCCCGAACGACGCAGGGCGGCGCGGCGCGGCGCTGGAGACGGCGCGGCGCCATGGCAACGGCCGCGTCGCTTTCCGGGGGCGGGAGTTTTCCGTTGGGGCAGCGGGGCTCGCGGTCCCCGCTCGGCGCCCCCTCCCCTGCAGGCCATGGCCGGGCCCGCCCTGCGGATCGGCGATCAGCTCATCCTGGAGGAGGACTACGACGACAGCTACATCCCCAGCGAGCGAGGTGGGCGGGCGCGCGGGCGCGCGGGCTCCTCGGGCCAGCCGGGGCCCCGCGGGGTCTCTTCACCGGGTGCGTCTCTCCCGCAGAGATCCAGGAGTTCGCTCGCGTGGTGGGCATCGACCCCGAGCACGAGCCGGAGCTGATGTGGCTGGCCCGGGAGGGCATCGTGGCCCCGCTGCCCGCCGAGTGGAAGCCGTGGTAAGCTCTGCCCGCCGCTCCCGCTCCTCCTCCCGGGCGCGGTTCTGGGCGGCCCCGAATGTCCCGGGCGGATGCGATGGTGCCGCTCAGCCTAGCTGGAGGTTCAGGGGCGAGGCGAGGCGAGGCCGGGCGGAGGTACTCCGGAGAGCCGGTGCTGACCGCCGTGTCAGCCGGTCCCGGGAAGCGCCGCAACGGCCCAGCCCCCCCCGCGGGCCTTCAAATGTCTTCCTGCCTGGGTGTCAGGTACGACTCGGGCGCCGGTTTCGGGTGCAGTGACGAGGAGAAGGGGGTTTCCGTCAAATTCCATTGGTGGCTAGTTCCTGTCCTGTCCTGCTCTTTTCTCTCTCCTGGGGGGGGGCTCCAGTTTCTCCTGGGCAGGGAGGGTCTCCCTGAGCGGTTGCTACTTGCTCTCTCCCTCTCTGTCTGCAGTCAAGATATCACTGGCGATATATATTACTTCAATTTTGCCAATGGCCAGTCGACCTGGGACCATCCGTGTGATGAGCGCTACCGCCAACTTGTCATCCAGGAAAGGGAAAAAATTCTGGAACATGGAGGTCTTAAAAAAAAAGAGAAAAAGAAGAAAAGGGCAGAAAAGAAAAAGGACAAGAAAGAAAGAGACCCATCGAAGCATCTTGTGGTGAGTACTTGAACAAGCATTTCCGAGAAACAGATAAAACCTTTCTGGTTTCTCATTTTGTTCTTGTTCTTCACCTCCACACCTCCCTCCAAAGACCTGTCTCCCCATGAGGTAAAGGAGCTGGGCTTTACACCTGACTAGCAGTAGTCAAGACTTTCCCACTTTCAGTTTTGTTTAACCCTTTCCTGACATGGCTGGGAAAGATTTCTTTTTTTAAAAAACCTAAGTAATAACTGCAGAGAACAGTATGTTTTGTACAGCTTTTTAAACCATTCCAGAAATGTAGAGGCCGGTTCTAGCCTGGCACTTGCTCTTATTTCATGGGTGTTTCTTTCAGTCTCTGGTGCTGAAGACTTGGCAGGGTTTGCCTTGAATCTCCCCCAAAAAAAGCTATTGTAACTGTGCATGTCATTCAAACAGCCAATTACCATATCCAAGCTGATATCAAAAGTCTACCAACCATCATGGTGGGTTCCTCTGGCAAGCAAGAGTAAGAAATGCAGGGTTGTTTTTCCTTGCATGGCTCATTTAGAAGGAAACTTAGCCTGTTTACAAGATCAGTAACCTGATGGTTTTTGCCTACTTAGGAGATGCAGTCGGAATCAGGGATTCTTCCATCAACGTCCTTTTATCGAGTATCATCTCCTGTCCTGTATTCAGAGCATGGTAGTCCTGACCTAGAGCAACAGGGTAGCCAGGTAACAGAGAATGACTTCTTCCTGAAAAACGCCAAGGGAAAGATTTCAGATGCTGGTGATTTGTCCAGGCTGCTATCGAGCCTTGCCCCAGGGAAACTACAACCTCTTCTGCCAGAAAAATCTAACCGGACTCAACAGATCCTTGCAGATGTGGAGAAAATTCTTGGAAGAAATGCATCTTCCAGCCGGTCAGACATTAATCATCAAGCACAACAAGATGCAAATACAGAAATCAAATGTGCAGCTGCTAGTGGTGTTTTATCAGACTTGGAAGCTGAGGATGTAGATAGTATCCACTTCATAAAGCCTTTTTTCCAAACACTGAAGAAACCCTCTCAAACTATAGCAGGTGCTATGACTGTGTTAGCCCTGGGGGGAGTCAAGGAGAAAAAGCTGTTCTTAGAGGGAGAAAAACAAGGTGAGGACCATGGGAAAGGCCATGCGGAGGGAGATGGACTAGTCAGGAAGGAAGACTTCTTGCATAGTGTTGAAAAGGAAATGCAGCTTTCTCCCTCTGCTGCTGCTTTCACATTGATCTCATCTGGGACTTTGGAGGGACAAGGTGACATCCATTATTTTCAAAATGAAATATTAAGGCCTCTGGAGAGAATAAAGGAGAGAAGGGAAAAAAAGAACCCTTCTGAACAATGCCAGGCCACAGAGTCCAGCCCATGGCAGATCGAGACTCTTGTTCCTCATTCTCAGCTGCAGGGTTCTGTTGAGCTTGGAGCCAAGACAGGAATTTTGGGGAGTGAAGTGTCATCTCCTACACCAGGTCAACTCACAGAGGGGAAAAAACACGATCCAAAGATAGAATCGGACAGCGGTAATAGCATGAGTGTTGCTAGCAGCCTGTCTGACCACCTTGCTTCTCAGGTCTTGGGTGAAGTAGACAATTTCTCCTGGGATTTACAGAGCTCTTGTGAATCTGAACATCCCACAAAGCATCTGCCTTCTCCCCAAAGACCATTTTTGGAAGCTATAAATAGCCAAGCACAGAGCTCCCCAGACAATCAGTCAGCTAGCGAGTGCTATTCCGAGGATCAGAAGTTCTATCAACATGTCCTCCACATGGTGCAGAAATCTAGGAGAGCAGAATCCGGTGTACCCAAGTCTCTCAGGGGTCAGAAAGACTGCAGCAAAGGGCTTGATTCTGATCAGACTGTTCATCCTGATGTTGCTGGAGAAGGAACTAAAGAAACGGCAGCAGTAGAAGCAGCAGTTCCTGAAGGAGAGAGGTTGAAGCCCCGTGAAGGTCAGGCATGCATCCTCCAAGACAACCAGGCAGGAGAGCAGCTGATGCCCAATATGATTTTGATGGAAGGAACCTCCAGGGTTGGGCTTCCAAAAAACAGAGATTGGATTGAAGAGGTAGGCAATAGGCATTTACAATCTGTCTTTTCTCTGAGAAGACAGATTTCCCCCCACTATAAACTATTGCATGACACCAATATTCTGAAGGCTGGTTAGACCAAGAATGAGTAACTGGTGTAAGGTTCGGATTTGAACCACAGCTTCCTACTTATTGACTGGCCCCTGAACTGGGAAGAGAGAATAGGAATATCCCCTATTGGATAGTACTAAGAAAGGAAATGTTTATATTGTTAACTGGTTCAGAGATTATCTGGGCTTAAAAGTGAGCAGCAAAGTGTTTCAATAATTCCAAAAGGACCCACTTAAGCTTGGGGAACAGCTATTAAAACAGTACATTTCTTTTAACGTATGCAAGTGCAAAGTGATGCCCGGTGGGAGAAAGGTCTATCCTGATTGCATACACAGTCAATAGTGGGCAACCAGAGAAAGGATCTCAGGATCCTTTTGGGTAGCTTGGTGAAAATACTGATACATTATGAAGCTGAAAAAAGATTTCATATAAAATGATTGAAATCGCTACTTTGTCCTTTACATTTTAATATTATATTTGGTGGTGTGACTGGAACTTCAAAATAGAGTAAAATTGGCAAAGGTGTAGATTACAATTAAAATACTAGACAAGATTGGAGAGATGGTCAAGATATATATAGTGTGAATAAAGGTGAGAGAAGACTTGTTTCCTCTCTTGAAAAAATAACACTATAATGGTCCTGCTGCATTGTGTCAACGGCAGCAATATTCCAACACTCACAATGCCCATCCAGATGTTCTCTTTTCCCTCCTTTGGTCCAGGCTTTCCAAGAGAGCCTTGTGTCCTGATTATGTGACATTGTGGCTGTCTCAACCAATGCTCTTCACAGCTCCCTAAAAACAAATGGGAGAAACTCTGTAGGACTAGCATGCTGTCTTGAACAATCGCAAGGCACGTGACTGCAGGTTGGACTGGCCTTGTGGCTCCTTTTTGCATCTTAATGCACTGATATTTTGATTGATTTCCCTTTGGTAGGCCAACAGCTGCGTAAAAAATACTTTAAAATCAAAAAATGAGGAAAAGGAAGCTTGTTTGCCTCACTTGATATCCGATGTGACAGAGAAGAAAGAAGTCAGTGAGGTAGTATTTTTTTTTCCGTCAAACACGTCTGCTATATCTCTGAAGGGAACGTGGTTTTTTTCATAATGTATCCCAGAAGGATCTTTGAAAAAGCCTTTCCTGGCATTGCCTCTGTGAGCCTGGGAAATCTGCTCCCAGATGGCAAGGGAGGGTGATGCGTTCCTGTAAAAGAAACAGGGCAAGAGTGCATTTAATGCTACGGGGGACACTTTCTGATCTGTCCTAAATGTGTTTTATGTGGTTCAACAACTATATAGTTATTGTGAAAAGCAGTAGTTGCCTGGTTTCACGATGGGCCCTTTGTAGACCAGGTAACTAAACCCTAAAGTCACTGTGCTGCTTAAGAGAAGGTTTCCAAACCCAATTCAAACTGCTCATCGTTGTCTTTAAAACGTAACTGGTGTAGCACCAGGAAGCACCAAGCAGCACCTTGAATTGGCCCATCCAGGCAGCTCATCAACATCCTAATCCGCAGGAAAGTTTGACTAAAGTTAATGAGGGGGGAATTAATAAAGTTAGGAGGAACCCTGAGCAACTGATCAGTTGGAAAACCCTTCTGTCTTTTAAAATGCAGTTTGAGAACAGTGTCTGTAACTTGAGGAGCTGGTATGTTTTTCTGAATGCGTTCCAGTAGAGGATGAAAGCCATTGGGTGGGGAGGCTTTCGCTTGGATTCCTTTTGTCTATGATTCTGTGCTCAAAGCTAGTTCTTCACTGAGCTGCTTTTTTATCCCAAACCAAGTTGTTACCTTGAAATGACATCTTTGAACTCGGGACTCATTGGTTCCTGAACAATCTATTTAGGAATGGAGTCCTTTTAGAAATATCCCAGGTCGTCTAGAGCCCATACTTTGTTTTCCTGTATGCTTTTCGGCAACCTTGTGTTGGTTTTAGGTTTTGTAATGGTCTCTAGGATAGCTTTCCTTTTCTACACACATGCTTTTTTTGTCTTTGGTTTCCAGAATCTTATTCTAGAAAAAGTCCTGGACGTGGCTGAAATACCTCCAGTCCTAAACAGTCCAAAATTTGGGGTGAACCGAGCCACCACTGAAAGCACTTTGAAAGAGGAAGTAAGTTGCTGGATTTTTTTTTAACCAGTTGGTAATCCATCAAAAAACAGCTTTTCATATCGAGGACAAGAAATTTACCCAAGTCCCTTTGATAAGTGACTTTTTTTTCAAAGTCCGTGTATATGACATCACAGAACTACTTCAATTCACATGTTTGTTGACACCTCAGAAACTTTGGCTATTTGTTGAGGCAATATTTGCAGAGGAGTATAGAGAGAGAGCTTGAAGTAGGGGTGCAACAGCAATTACAGAAATATCAACTTTACCCCTCAGACAGGAGGGGATAAGGAAGAAATTCAAGAGTGCCCCACCTTGACTCTCTTGGGCATCGAGGGAGGGAAAAAGAAACTTGGTCAGACTTTCAAATTCTGATATTATATCCTCTAACAATAAAATAGGATGCCAGGAACTCTCTAGTGCAAGTTTCAGACATGGCCTACCTCAAAGGGCAGTCAGGACTTATTTCTGTGGAATCCATACAGATTTTATTTCCACCAGGCTTCTTCGTTATGCTTTTTTGTTTCTGCCAATTTCTCAAGAGTAGACATTAAACTAATTTTCTGCATCTTCTTGTGTCCTTTCTTAAAAATCAATGCTACATTTGCTACCTTCCAGCACTGTGCCCAGTTTGAGGATTACATGTTTTTTTCTAGGAAGTCAGCAAGTCTGCAGTTGAACTATTTTAAGATCTGTTGGGTAGATGCCATGAGGACTAAATTATTTGTTATTTGTAATATCTTCAAATAATCTAGAGCAGGGGTGTCAAACTCAAGGCCCGCAGGCTGAATCTGGCCCATGGGACCGCCCTGAAAACAGTGAAGGACTGGCCCTGGGCTGCAGGCGACCCTCTGGAGCTCCATTTTCCCTGGCAGAGGATTGCAGGAGGTCATCGCAGCTGAAAATGGAGCTTGTGTGGGCCACACGCAGTCCTCTTGAGCTCAGTTTTCTCTGGCAGACGGTTGCAGGAGGCTGTCCAAGCCAAAAATGGAGCTTGTGTGGGCCGTGCGCATTCCTCCCAAGCTCCGACAAAGTTACAGTCATACAGTCACAAGTGGGAGAGGATGGGTGATAAGGAATGATGAGAAGATTAATAGTAATAGTAATGCAGATTTTGTAAATAATTGGATAGTGTTGAGGGAATTATTTGAGGCCATCACAGCCAAAAACAGAGCTTGTGAGGGCCATGTGCAATCCTCCTGAGCTCCGTTTTCGCTGGCAGAGGGTTGCAGGAGGCCATCGCAACCAAAAACGGAGCTCGGGAGCCCGTTTTCGCTGGCAGAGCATTTGGGCCACCACACCAGCACTTGGCCCCCCGACATGAGTGACGTTGAGCTAGCCACGCCTACCCTGGCCATGCCAACCCTTCCCCCCCCCCCCGAGATCAAACACAACCCTGATGCAGCCCTCAATGAATTTGAGCTTGACACCCCTGATTTAGAGTATCTTGTCATCTCAATTTGCTCAACAGTTCTGGTTCTTCCCTGTGAAAGTCAATCCAAGATATCCACTCAATAGCAAAGAGAGACAGAAAACCTAACTGGATTTCTTACTAATCTCTATAGTGCCCCTGAATATTCCTTTTCCTCCTTCATCATCTAAGACCCAACTGCAGTTTCCTGCTTTAAATATATATTTAAAATTTTTATGTTTAACATTTCTTCCTATGTGCACTCCTGAAATTCTTTTTGCATGTCATACACTTTTTATGCTTCTTTCTGTTCTCCTAAGGGCAAACTTTCTTAAAAGAACCCTTCTGAAGTTTTAAAGCTTTCTGGATATGACTAAAGAGTCGTGCTGGCCTCTTCTGGGCTTAGCATTCTTGCTGAACCTCGATTATTGTACTTTTAAATATCCTCCAGGCTTTATTGAGTGATTTGGTCCTCTTGATTTTTCCTTTCAGTCTTTTCCATCAGTTCCTTTATTTTTCATTTGCTTTTGTAGTAGTGTGAAATATTTCAAACTCCTTTCGATTTTTCACACACATAACTGTGTTACGATAACTGTTTTTTGTTGGTTCCACAGTAGGTAAAATCTTGCCTCAGATCATGATATCATAAATCTAGAAATCTCTTGTCCAGATTGGATCTGTGATATTCATCACCTTTTCACTGAAATACAGAGCTGTGGCAAAGCTTCCATCTTTCCTTTCTCTTGCAGGACAAAAATTGGCTGGCACAGGAGAAAAATGAAGACAAAGACAGCTTGGAAGAGGAGCACAATAGTGGATCTGCTGTGGCAGAAGAGAGGTATAGAAGCCCAAATCCTTTGCAAAAAGCATGATCGTTGCACAGCCGTCTCCCGAGACCTGACTTTCTGCAGGCTTGCTTCGTTTAATTCCACTCTGTCCCCACTTGTTTCTTCCGCCCTCCTTGTGGCAGCACTGCCTGCGAGGGGTCAACTGTAAAGGACTGTCACTTGGAGCCACTTATTTGGCTGGGGTGGAGAGTTAGCCGTTTTTCATACTCTGGGATGATGGATTTAAAGGCCAGCAACATTGTCTTGGGCTGCTGGAAGCCCCAAATCTAACCAGGTCTCTTAAGAGAGTCCTGTCCCTGAAAATAACAGCAGCTTCTGAAGCACATTGGTTTTCACCAACGCATGTAAGCGTAGAACAGAGACTGTAGCAACGTTGTGCATTTTATTTATTTAACGATTCTTTCATCATTAAATACCGATTCTTTCATCTTGCATCTCACTAATTTTATAGTGTGGGGGGGAAGCTTAAAACCAAATATGGATAAATAAAATTTAAAGAATTATTAAAAGTTTGCTCAAAAACATGCATGCAAAACATTTTTTTTAAATTCTAATAAAGCAGGTAGGTTCCTTCATCTTAACAAGGAGATCGTATCAGAGACCAGGAGGAGCTGCTGAAAAGGCTTAATTCTTGAATCCCTGCATAACAAGCTGTGGTATCTATAGGAATAGCTTTTTTAAATCAACTCAGTGATTAGGATGAAATGTGAAATACTCTAGAAAAAAAAGTAACTTGAATGCCTTTTAGGGACTTAAGGGTAATAACCAATACCTGGAATTTCTCCCAGAATAATATTTTAGTATAAATGAAATACACCTTCTTTTGACTCTTTCCAGAGACCAGTTGGCTGCTGAATTCTGCAGTAAATAAATTTTCTACACTAGTTGCAAAGGCATTCCCACAAATAACGATTCTGATGCTTCTAAGGTATATCTGTAAACTTTGAACAAGCCAGGAAAACAAAATGAACATATTAACAAAAAGCCATTTATATTGTATGAGGTTAGCCCTTCCCCCCCCATGTTGGTATCCAGAATCCAGATGATTAGGAAAATTAAAACTATACAAGATACATTGCATTTAAAGGTGTTCAGACCATTCATAGAATGTGGTACTGTTATTTGATCCTGATATTAAACGGTAAACCTCAGTATTTTGTAAGGAGTGTGTTCCAAGTACTCTTCTCCTTTTCTGAAAGTATGTATACAACTAAGCATCTAGGGAAATTCCCTTCCTCAACTCTGCCCTAGGGATTTTACCCTGCTGCAACCTTAATGGGGAAGGTTACAGCCAACTGAAGATGGTGTTTGATTTCATTGTACGAGGTGCAATGACAATAAAGTTAAGTAAGTAAGTGTGCAGTTAGCAGTTCAATGTTATACTGAGCTGAACAATTGATTAAAGAGTGCTTTCTGATCCCTTTGCATATTTTGATCCTCTGGGTTTCTTCCTGTTTGAGAAGCTCATTGGCTGCAGATGAAAGAAGTGATATTACTGCAAGTGATAAAAGTATAAGATGAAAGCACGTCAGATTAAAATGATTGTTCAGGCATCTTGGTGTGCGCTGGAAGCAACCTGAGGATATCAAAATTGAATGAATTGGCACTTGCCTTGCTGAGTGATGAAGAATTGTCCTAAATAGGCTTCCGTTTGCTCATAGGTCTTTTTTCTGCATCAGGTCTTTTTAGGCTTCTGTATTCTACCCTGGTCCATTTCAAGTAATAATTGGTGTGAACTTGTTTCTCTTAATAGCAGGCAGTTTGAGACTGAAATTGACCCAATAAAGCCATGGAATGTCCATACTGGAGGGTCACTGAAGGAAATAACCAAAGTGGAAGAAACAAACATATATTTGCTGGAAGAAAAACAGATACATGTTCAGAATTTGCAGGAAGAACTGCAACAGCGAGAGGAAGAAGAGATCCAGGTGTTACATCAACAGCAAGAGTCTGCCCTTTGGTGAGTTTCTTTGAATCTATACTATGGATACTTGGTTTTCCTCTCCCACCCCGCCCAAATAAATGCCAGTAGTGCTTATCTTCAGTCACATAGATTAAGGGTGGAAGTCCAAAGTCTTGGTGTTTTTAAATTCTTTCCCAGAAGGAGGCAAGGACTATTTGTTGCAACATTG
Source organism: Notechis scutatus (assembly GCF_049901735.1). Taxonomy (NCBI): domain Eukaryota; kingdom Metazoa; phylum Chordata; class Lepidosauria; order Squamata; family Elapidae; genus Notechis; species Notechis scutatus. The sequence goes on along the minus strand of NC_142015.1, from coordinate 28,124,807 downwards.
AGATCCCAAATCCCAACAGAAAATGTCAAAGAAGCTACTTAATTAGAAACTTTTAGGAAAAGCTCATCCATTAAAAGAATAATTGACTGCCTTTATGTAACTTATCTGTTCGATACAGACCACAGCTATTTGACACTTCCCCTGGGCTACTCATGACTTGTGGATTTGATTGGTACTGATTTGTCCTCTGTGTAGGACTCTGGTGTATATCAGCATTTAATTCTTGCATTGCCTGATGTTTTGGTTGTTTATCTCCCATTTCCCCCCTATTCCTGCAGTGAGGTTGTATGCATCTTTTCTCTCTTAACCAGAATAACTTATGAAGTAGTAAGTTTTGAACATGACTCTGCTTGTTTTACTTGTGAGAGTCATGGCAGTTGTCTTTCCTATTACGTTATGTCCTGCTTTTCTTCTCGGAGCTGAATGGGCCATATGTAGGGATTTTCCTTTATTTTATTCCCATGAAAGCAGCCCAGGGAGCTGCAGGGGAGCTGCAGTGAAATCGCTGAGTGATCTCTGTGGACCTGTGAAGAATCTCCTTCTGCTGGGTTTCAGTCTAATACTTTCAGTGCTCTACTACATGGACTCTCAGTTACCAGTGGTTAAAATATAGAGTGTCAGGACTGGAAAGGATTAAACATCTGATCCAATCCTCTGCATAGTTCAGAAATTCATTCCTTCAGCATCCTTGACAGATTGTCACATAGCCTCCTCTGTTTAAAGGCTTCTAGTGAAGATTCCACCTCTTCCCAAAGGCAATCTGTTTTCTCTCCCATTTTTCTGATGTCCAACTAAACCTTATTCCATTGTTTTTCATTCCATCTTCTGGAACTTTGAACAATTCTGCCTGTCTTCTATATCAGCTCTTCACAGTTTTCTCTTCTCCATGGTAAACATCCAGCACCTCTGTTCCTCAAACCTTTTTTCTTTCCCAGTTCTTTATCACCTTGGTTGCGTACCTCTCAATTCATTCCAGGAGATCAATATCCCAGAGTTCTCCTTGAAACATGCTGACTGAAACTAGACTCATATTGTAGGTGCAGTCTGATCAATGCACAGTCACTGCCCTGTGGTCAGTCAATGACCGCACAGGCCAGGCATATATCCTCTGAAGGAAACAGCCTCTAAGACAACTGGAATCAGGCCCTCTAAGGATTTATAGGTTAAAACTAGCATTTGGAATTGCATTCAGAAACTGATTGGTAACAAACTGTTTTCAAGAAATGTTGCCAAGGCTGATCCCAAAATACATGCAAGATGGACTTTTTAAAATCTTTCTCTAGAGCCATATTGACTTTACTCATTCATGTATCTTCCTTAGTTAGAAATCATGTAGTTGGCTTTTGCTTTAAATTGCTGAAGGTTTCTGCAGACTTTAGTGGTGGTGTTCCTTTTGTTTTAGGAGCTACCCCAATTCACTATTTGCTTATCTATTAGGTCACTGAAAACTGAGTTGGAGACAACTAGGCAGGAAGAAGAGATACGCTTGAGGGAAGAGATCAAAGTGGAACTTCAAAAATTCCACACTGAGATGCATTCTGAGATGGAGGCAGGGAAGGAGAAGATCAGGTACCAGATTGCATTTAAGTCTGCTTATTGTCCTCTTCAGGGGAAGACGCGATGACGGTTGCAGGACTGGAGTCAGCCTTATGTCTAGATTAGCACTGCTGAAGTGTGCATTCTCCATAGTTTGAAACATTTGTGGATGGGAAGGTCCCTGTCTCATGGGTGAGACTGCTTTTTATGTCAGATAAAAGCATTTGGACTTATGGGTAAGATAGGATTGATCTTGCAGTTTCATCTCACTTAAGCAGCAAACTTCAATAATTACATATTTCTTTAAATTATACATATGGACATGGACTTCATGCCGTTATACTCTTTATACCCTAAGGACTTTAGTGCCTAATGAAAGGCTGTGAGAGTTGGGGCTATACAGAACTCTGGAAGGATGTTGTTCCACAGGCAAGTGCTGCAAGAAAGAAGGCAAGACTCCGGGCCCAGCAAGATCATACTCTTTGGTAGAAGGGACCCAAAGCAGCCCTCTCTGGTAGGGCAAGCAGGAACAGTCTGGCAGCTCCACAGATATCTTGGCCCTAGCCTAGGTAGGACTGTGTAGGTGATGACTGGCACCTTGAATTGCAACCTGCTGACTGATAAAGAGCTGAGCAAAGCAGGGTAATAACCTTTCACCGCCAACTGCTAGTCGTCCTTGGTCTCTGGGCTTGCATTCTGTACGTGCACATCTTCCTCTACTAGTTGATGCTGGAGGTTTCTTGCGAAACTCAGCGGATAAATTGTGAGTCTCTGTCCCTGAAAATCTGTACAACTGGAAGAGCTCATAGCTGTACATGACTTGGTCCCAGAGGTGTGTTATAAAATCCCCTCCCCTCTACAGAAGCTATTGCTCTACTGGCAGATCTCCCACCATCACCAAGAAGAAGAAAAACAATTTTGCTGAAAACTTTGGCAACTTTGCATGCTATTTTCTGGTGACAGAATTCTCGATTCTCTGCCCTTGAATTCCAATTTGGGGTTTCCTTGGCCATATGATCACCCTGGTCAAAATGCTGATGCAAAGGGGGGCTTCTGGGGGCAAGGCATCCCAAGGAGTTCAGCTTGCTGCCTGCAAGGGCTCTCTGGAGAAAGCTAGAAAAGTCTTCTTGCTATCTCTCGGTCACTTTCTTTCAGGCTGGCACAAGAAGCTGCATTGAACCAGCTGAAAGAGGAGCTAGAATCCTTTCAGCAACAGGAGAGAGAAAAGCTCAAAAAGCAGAAGTGGCTTTTTCTGGAACGGATAAAAAAAGAGGCTGAAATGGCTGAGCAGGCTGAACTGGTGGCACTGGAGCAGGAGAACCAGAGGGCCCTGAATGAACTGAGGGAGAAGCTGTGCAGAGAAAAGGAACTGGTGAGTATGCCCCACTTCACCCCTCCCAGGGGTTGGGAAATCAGAAGATTGGAGCTGCCTGGCAACAGTGCTCCAATGGGATGCGTGGACCCTGTGAAAATTACAGGCGTACTGGATCTCAAAAGGGGGAATCATTCTTAGGAAATATGTCCGTGAAGAAATTAACTCAATGAACTGATACTCATCCTGGTCAAACTCCTTCAGAATGTTTAGCAATGATAGAAAAGCAGTCTCTTACAGTATTAGAAGGTTGGTCACAATGGACATTTCCATGTTCAGGTGTTGACATCAATGATGGAATTGCTGCATGATATTGGGTAAGTTCTGTGTAGTTCTGGTCTTACCATTATTGCAAAAAGCATTTGGCTGCCAGTGCAAAACCAGTTTTCCATCCCTGTTTGTAACTAGTAAAGAAAATTAAGGAGACATATTCTACAGGCAGATTAGGACACAAGTCAGGAGGAAATTTGGGGACCACTGGTCATAGAAGACAACTGTTTGTGGATATAGACAAGGAATATCTGCCAGTCTTCTAATTTGGAAGCTATAAATTGATTTCTTTACAAGCTATCTTCTTGATCCTTTGGCAGGCTCTGCAGGAACTACAGGTGCAGCTGGCAGCAGATATCCAGCAACAGAAAACTGCAACAGCAGAAGAGCACCAGAAGGTAAGGCATCCATGTCAAAAGGGATGGAGCAAACCTTGCCCTTGTTCTTGCAGCTGCATTGGGGTCTCCACTTTTCATCCCAGTTTCACAAGCTGCATAGGTACATCCTGCATACTGTCTGCCATGCATTACCTCATCTGTGAATTTTTAACACCTGTAGAACAGTTTTGAGGCCAAGACCACTGACTGCTGTCCCTCAGATTTTCCTTATTTGATGGCTGTGTTTTTTGGTGGTTTTTTTGTTATTGTTGTTTTTGCTATAACTTATTTTCTGAGGTGCTGGCAACTGTACAAATCTCTTCCCCCCTTAATTTGTATGTTTATACTGTGTCTCTTATGTCTGCCTAGTATTAGGGGTGTCAGGAGGACTGTGGGATTCTTAGGAATTCTTGTCAAGCAGATCAATTCTTTTTTTAAAATCCTAATATCTCAAGATAGAAGAGTATGGATTTCCCTGAGCATAGCCTTTTTAGCCAGAAATTGCAAGGAAGCCACACTTAAAACTTGAGAGCACTGTTGAGGGCAGAGGGAGACACTGGGTAAACTCTTATGGAGCTTTGTAAGTTCCTCATGCAGGCACAAAGGCTTACTGGTGACTTAAATACTTAATGAAGTATAGTTAGCTTAAGAAAAACAACTGGTCTTTCCCACCAGCTAGGGAAAAATCCTCCAGTGGGTTGTACACCAACACATTGGCTAGAGATCCCTGAAGGCTCCTGCTTTATCTCCTGGCCAGGTTATTCTGACCCTCCGGATGGAAATAATGGAGGCTCAGAGAAGAGAGAAAGAAGAACTTCAGAAGGAGCTCGAGAGTGTGGAGCAAAACGTTCAGCAAAAGAGACATCAAGTAGCAGAGTATGAGCGAGAGGTAACGAGTAAATGCCACACTTCTTACAAGGTGGTCTCTAATAGGCAGGATCAAGTCTGCACTGACAGAGGATCTTAGTCAGACTGTTATGCTTCCCTCTCAGTGCATTTATTTATTTGTTTGTTTGTTTGTTTGTTTCTTTATTCATTTATTAAATTTATTGGCCACCCAACTTGCCACAGGGTAACTCAGGGAGGTTTACAGTCCTGAAGAAAGGAATTTATACATGTACATTAAAGCATAAATAAACTAAAATCAAACATTACAATCTAAGGGCAGGTGCGTAGGGCAGGGACAGAGCAGAGAGAGGTGGGATTGTTGTTAATCAGTCTGGGAAGTAAGAAATTATGAATTGGCTCAGGCATCCCCTCCCCGATTCCCTGGAGTATAGGAAGGAGCATATATCACAGATTTGCAAGGTTATGATAGCCAATCTCAACCTAGCGCCATTCTGGTCATCCTGTAGAGCTGATTTTCTGTTCTAGCATACCTGGTAGGTAGTACCCAGAATGCCCCAGGTTCTTTCTTGAAGAGGTGGGTGGAGGCGGGTGGTCCTTTATAGTTATAATGACAGCCATTTAGACTTGCACGACACCTGTGCCAGTCACAATAGCTCACGTGTGGTGTGCTATTCCTTGACTGCAGTTTTGGATCATTTTTTTGTTGTAAGTGTGTGATGATGGTGGGAATAACATCAGTTTAATCTGGATGCCTTTAACCCAACTGTAGCTCAGTGATCTTTTGAAAGAGAAGCGTCAAGAGGTTGAGCAAGAACATGCTAGAGAGATGGAAAAAATGCAAAAGATACACCAGGAGACTCTAGCTAGGATTCAGATGCAACACGAGGACAAGGTAAGGTTACTAATAAGTTGGATGCCCAGCAAAAGTTCCAGTAGGCTTATAGCTATTTTACTCACAGCATCCAAGGAAGAGATGGAGCTAGTTTAAAAACATTTTTATATATTTATCTGACTATCAGACTTTTATGCCACTGAATTATATTAAAGATTCTTAGTTGTTAACAATAGAGCATCCAAAATAACAGAACTCATGGGGCCCAGCTGCCCATGAAAAGGACATTTCTAGTAGACCCTGGCAGTCCTTCCTCAAGAGCTTGACTCTCTAGCTGTAACTCCTACCTTCTTGGACCTCCTCTTGAATTTCCCATGGCTACAAGGAAAGGGTTCTCTTGTTCCTCTGGCACCTTAGTTCTTCTTCTTTTGTCATTCCTTGTGACGTAGGCATCCTCATTGTCTGGGTCTTGGCAAGGAGGTTGCATCTCTTCTGGCTTTCTTCCTACAGGAGAAGAAGGCCCAGGATGCAGAACTGGAGCTGGAGCTCCGAGCTAAAGATGCCCAGACAAAAGCAGCTCAATTCTGTGCCCAGGTGAGCACACACATGCACAACTGTGTAGCCCATCACACCAGTGGGGAAGACTACAGCTTGGCCCCTCAGACTGTTAGTTAACGCATAACACAGATCTCCACGTGTATCTTTTGGGAGGACTGGATGAGTTCTTTCCGGAAAACTTCCATTATCTGAATGCCTTTTCCACTATTTTCTGCTGGCTTATCAGTTTCTCCTCTAGAGGAAGAACATTGGCACAGCTTTGATGTAGAATTTCCTGCATAGAGCTGAGCTGAAACTTAAGAAGCTCTTGATCTTTATGAGATTTTACTGTATTCAGTTTTTGGTGCCCTAAATTGTCCAAGGTGCACTTCTGGCCAATCTGTGCTCTGGAACAGATATGGAGGGCTGGTGGCGAGTCCACTTTCTTAGCCCCTGTAAATCTTTGTCCCGAGGGAGGAATTTTGTGGTCTTCCCAGATTACTCAGATGATTTCTCATTTGTGTGCAGGAGGAAGTCTGGAAGAAGAAAAGGCAGCAGGTCCTAGAAGAAGAGAAGCAGCTTGAAGAAGAAAGAAATGTATGCATTGGCAGCTCTCGCAATGAGCTAGGAATCTCTTTTTCCTTAGGATGACATAAGGGAAGTCTCCACAGTTGATGTCAATGGCAGGAGGGAGGGAGGGAGGGAGGGAGGGAGGGAAAAGGAGAGGCAGGAGTAGTACAGTTCTAGGTACAGGTTTCCATCTTTTGGCTCTCAGCTGGTCTTCTTTAGCTGAGGGCTGCCTTAATGCTGAGAATTAGGAGATTGTGTTGTTCTCTGGTAAGTAGCTTTCTAAAGTTGTAGGGAGGAAGTTTTGCCCAGAGAAGTCAACAGATTTTTTGGCCTGAAGGACTTAGCATGCAACTCACACAATCGGGGCCCGTTTCTCTAGATGTGAGTGGGAAGGCAGCTGTAGAATAGAAACAAGCTGGCAGGATGAGTTTCTGCAGTCGAGTATCTGCTCATCTTTATCTGTGGCCAAGGATGCACTAACCTTAGCCAAAAAACTTTACATGTCAGTTGGATATTTAAAGTTGCATCTTGTAGACTCTCCCTCTCCCCACCCCCCTTGGTTTTTTTTTCAGGAGGCTGCTTTAGCTGCTCATTCCCGCCTTGAGGAGTCTCAAAAAGTACAAGAGAATCTTGAAGATACCTTACAGCAGCTGCACAGTGCTCTGGCAGAACTCCAGGATCAGAAAATAAAGTTGGAGTCTCAGGTGGAATTGCTACAGATACAGAGCCAACAGTTGGAGAGGCATACCAGGTGAGATTTGTTCTTCACTAGACAAGCAGGATTGGATCAGGCTTTAAGTGGTAATAAGCCACGTGACACATACGTATAGAGCTATGCCGCCAACTGGTAGAGAATGTTCTCAGGATCTAGGAAGAATGGGAAGCTACTTGGCTCACTGACCTGGAGGTGCCCACTATGTTTTAGGCCCATTTGCCACCATGCTTGAATTCAGCAATGTTTCCCAATGTTCACTTTCCAAATGTTGAACAAGAATTGGCCACTTCTGAAGAGCGGTCCAGAAGTACAGATGTAGATCCTGGGTGGCATCTGACTTATTCCTTGGCACTTTCAGTGAGTTGGAAGAGACCATCAGGACTAAGCAAGAGCAGCTAAAGAAACTGAATAAAGAATGGAGTGAAGCAACTTCTCCAAGGGAAAAGGAAGAAGCGCTCCGAGTGGAAGACCTACAAGGGGACTGTCCAGAGGTCAGTGAAAGTAGGGTCAGAGATGAAGGAACCAGACAGAAGGGGAATATTCTGCTCCATAAAATGAACTTTCAGTGGCACAGATCAGCCTGGACTTTACAGTGAGACTATAGCTCAAGAAAAACAATATATATCATAGCATGTCATTCAAATAGTTTTTTGGCAGCATTCTTACAAAATGCCTTCAACGTGCATGAATTTTTACAATTCTGCCTATAAAAGGACAGAGCCAATATTGAATGGATGGTGAGGAATGGGAAAGACAAAAGCTTTTGTGAGGGATGCCACACTAACCACAAACTGAGATGAGATTCCCACAGTCACTTCCTCCACCATCTTGAAATTGGGAGGGGTGTGTGTGTGTTCAAATATGGCTTGAACTGCAGTCTGGGGGGGAGGCTGAAATTTGGGAAGGGCCTGGTATGTAGGGGCTGGAGTACCTCAAAAAGCACGCTTTATTAAAAATGTGTGGGATTTCCCCTTGGCTCTATGGTGACTGAATGTGAAAACACACCCTCTGCTGCTGAGAAGGGAGGCCTTTGCTGCTGCCATCCGGGAGAGAGAAATCAGTGTCTGATTCCATACAGACAGGATATTTCAGGTGTAGGTATACCAGTAAGCAGGAAGAAGGTCCTCTGGCCCAGAAGAGATGGGAAATAATATTGCCTACCTAATATTCCACTGCTTTGATTTAAGCTCCCTCCATTAAGGAAACACACCCTATATTTGTTCTTGATGTTTCTGCTTCATTTGCCTGTTACTTAACTTCAAAAATGGTTTAATCCTAAAGCCCTCCTCCAGAGAAATGACATCTGAAATACCAAAAAGCAATGAAGAAAACAGCCTTCTCCTGAACCAGTAAGTGAAAAAAAAGTTATCAGCACCCAGAAATAATTATACGTGTAGTGTGACTCTACAGGCTTTGGAAGTTGATAGGGACAGGACTGAGGGGAGTGGCAACTTGGCCTCTTTATAAGCTCAGATATTTCCCCCTTCCTGTTCTTACAGAGTACGGCACTACATTTCCTCTGAGGGAGCTTCCCTGAAGACAGCGAAGGAATTCTTGGTGCGCCAGACTCGTTCCATGAGAAAAAGGCGGACGGCCTTGAGAGCAGCAAAGCAACACTGGTATGGTGGTCTACAGGGAACACCAACTGTGCAAGACTCAGGCCATTCTCAGGTGTTAGAGGGAGTGCGCAGGAACCTGGAAGAGGTGAGTGGTGAGCTACACAAAGCAAGGCAGTTCTTGAAACTATCAGCCTGAGGTGAACTTTAGAATAACTCGTCCAGGTGGTACTAACTTGGTTTGTTGTCTTGAGGAAGAGGGGGAAGGGGGAGATAGTGGTAGAAAGCTTCCTTTGGGGTTGAGAATACCAAGGAAGGGGAAACCATCTGGCTTGCTTTGGATTGTGCCTTACTGCAGTTTGGCAGCTGGACAAGTGGCCGTGCAGCGAGGAAGGGCTGCCCCTTCTGCCTTTGCAATGAGTCACACTGCGAGCCACTTCCAGAAGATTGAGCCGCCCCTCTCCCGCAACACTTGCATCCCTGCAAGCAGCAGCTCACAGATGAGGAGACACTGTTATCAAGAGGACTTTAAAGTCAGATAACAATGGCAGCAATATTTAAATCAGTCCTAACAAAATTTCCTCGACTTTCTTTCCCCCTAGGAAGGAAGGCAGCTGGATGAAATGAAATCTGCCATGCGGAAAGGGCAGGAACTGCTGAAGAAGAAAGAAGAGAGGCTCAGCCAGCTGGAATCCTCTCTTCTGGAAGAGGTACCTTTGTCAGAGCCAGCAAGGAAGCATCCTAAGTCTTCCTCAGTGCCATTGCAGCTGCCTATCCCTCTGGGACAATAAGAGATGGTCTCTCTTATTTACCTCTTTACATCCCAGGGTGTGGGGAGGCCTCATTTTTAGTTGTTGTTGCCATGTAATCAGCCAGGAAATTGACTTATCATTTTGCCTATTCAAAATCGTTTGAGATCTAACCATGAGGTGTGCTTTTAGAAGATGGTGCTGGACAAGGTGGCTGGGGTGCTTCAGTCACTGGCTCTGCCAGTAACCCGCAACCCAATTGGGGATCGTGCTAATTGTGAACACCTGGTTCAATTGCTGGTTTTGGCCTAGCCAAAGAAACTAAGCAAGCTGGCCTGGCCCTGCCTGGTGACGAGTGGCTGCTTATTTTTTTATCCTGAGTTATTGAGGCACAACAGCAAGGAAAACCCCTTCTTCTTTACTAGTTTTCTGATGAAGATACCATCAAGGGAGTGGCCTGCAAGAAAATGGTGACTTTTGACCTCAGTGACTCTGAAGACACAAGTAGCCTTATGAGTGCTGATCAGTCTCTTCACAAAAGTAAGTGTTGGGATGAATGCTAAGACCAGCATCCTACAACCTACAATCTGTGAGTTTACACTCATTTTTGGGAACCCGGTGGGTAGCCTTTCATTCCCATTGAAGCAGTGCTAGTCTGCAGCTGCTGAGAATTCTGGCCACCCAGTTGGAAAGCTGGAGACTGGTGGTCTGGGATACACTGTATCCAGAGTTCCACTTTTCCCACTTGCCAAAAAGATTTGGCATGTGTCAGGATTTGTGTTTCCTTACACAAGTGTTGCTATAGAATAAATTTCTAAATTTACACACCCCTTTACTGTAATCTTAATATACATTCCTTCTTTAAAAGTCCAAAATGAATACAAATGAACAATGAAAACAATGCGGTGAAACTTTGAGAAAGGTGGATCTATTGTAACAAGGCAACCAAAAGGCTCTTCATCCCTCCCTCCCTCTCTCTCCCTCTCTCTCTGTACCTGCCTAACCTTAACTGGGAAATCCTGCCATAGAAGCCCAGTCATTTATCTGTCATCTCCCTCACAGAGTTGCAGGAGAAGCTTCCCCCAAAATCTCTCCCCAAGAGCCATTTTTCCTTGATGGATTTGATGAGGTCTTTTCTCCTCTAGTTTTTGTGCAATGGATGAATAGCTGGATTAAATTGGTCTGAATAGCTAACTTTGATATTCTAGAAAGCTACTGCCCCCCCACCCCCACCCCCATACAGGAAGGTTTTAATTCTGAATTGTGGCTGGGTTTTAGTTTTCTGGGTTTAGATCTTTACTACCTCTATATTCTTTGTCCAGTAAATAATCAATACTTCTTTCCCTCCATCCCCTCCCTTTCACAGTAGCTGACTTGAAACCGGATGTCCAGTTTTCTCCCTTTGACAAGATCCAGTATTTGGCTGAGTCACTACAAAACATCACCAGTGACCTGAACTGTGTCCTTCGTCTCCTGAGTACCTTCAGCAGCCAGCAGCCTCTCTTTGCTTCCACCCAAGGCCAGTCACTGGCTCCACTGGCCAGGGATGGAATTCCCCTGACTGCTTATACCTCCATGGCACGTGCCTATTCGGCCACACCATTTGCACCTTCTGCTGGACTTCAGTCAGTCTGGTGTAATTCTGGTCCCGGTTCTGCAGCTGTGAGCGGACAGTCTGTGGACAGTATGTTGATGGAGAAATGGCGCAAGTATTTCCCAGGTAAGAATGGATTCTTGAGCTGTTTCTTTCTTTTGTCCGAAAGCCCAATCTGGCATTGAATCACTGAGTCACCAACTTGTTTTGGGGAAAGAGTTTTGATGCCAGTTGAACTCTAATCCTGGTTGAAGGGCTCAGTGTTTCAGCTGAAAGGACCAGCAGAGCTTGTTTTTCTCCCTTCTTTCCCACTTTCCCTCACCAAAGATGAGGCATGATTGGTAGATTCCGGAAGTAGGGTTTGGATGATTGAGAGTCGGCGTGACGCCATAATTTGCAACTGTGCTAGGAGCTGTTTGTCTTGTTTCAGACTTTCTTTCAAAGTAAATGCCTGAGGTTTTCTCATTTGGGTGTTTTTGTTTTCTATCCCAAGAGCATTCTGAGCATTTTGTAAAAATCGTGTTCCTAGTAGAAGCTTTTATTTGGAGCCTAGTACATGGGGAATTTTCTTTACAGTTGTTTTATCACCTTTGCTTTTAATTATCAATGGGGTATGAGCAGAAATACAATACTCTTCGAGAACTGATTTAAGATCTACAAGTGAGAGGCATTTAAGACTCAGTTATCTTTGGTCCATGGTGTGGAATCCTTTTCTTCAAAAGGTGTGCAAAGCAGCAAGCTCACAGTTGTTGATGCTCTTATTTAATACAGGTATATGTATAGGTTGGTTGGTTGAACTTGTAGCAATGATTCCCTCTAAGGAAAAACTGAGAATTTATTTAAAAGTAAAATGTGTTCTATTTATTCATTAGTCAGCAATCCATTTCCTTTCCTGATTGATGACTGATCTAAGTTTAAGGATGAGAACTGAGTTGAGTTACATGATGTAATAGCACTAAAGAGAACATTTTAGTTATTGAAAAGATTTTTCCTAAAAGGACTTTTTTGAAGAACATTCAGTGTCTGAACCAAAATTAATTTAGTTTTTGTCCATCTTTTGTCCAACAAGGAGTTTGTGGGATGGAAGCATCTAAACAAATCCACCCAGCTCTTGGAGACTAGATTTGGAATAAGTAATACAATTTAATGGATTTTTTTAGAAAAGTCCAAAACTCTTGGAATGGATTGATGACTGAATGAAAAATATGACTTGCATTTAGTCTCTGTATGGTTCTAATAATGGAAAACTCTTTGATATTTTGTAAATGTAGTCTTTTCTGTTCAGGGAAGTTTCCATTGCCTTGTGGTGGGCTCGGTGCTCAAGATGACAAGCTGGACTCCTTAATAACTGGGTAAGGAATCTTCTCACATCCAAGCTGATATGTCAGTTGAGATCATTGTGTCTTGCCTTACTGACTAGATCTGACTATGTCAGCTAGCGCAAAACAAAATCTGTCTCCTGGGGAGTGTTTTAGAGTAGCCATTTTACAATTTGCTGCAGTTCTTTCCCTCTAGCTCAGGAGGGAGAAAGGATGTCCTCCGCAGATCTGAGGAAGCCAGCAGGATATTCTCTAGAGAGAATTAAGGCTGTTCTGACATCAACTGTGCTCTCAGAAGAGCAAAAACCCTCCCCACAGGCCTCCTTGGTCTCCACCTGATCTGATTAAGGTTGTTGCCTGAATACAACCAATTTGTCTGTTGCTTGACCTCTTTTCCTGGTTGATTCTGCCCACCTCCTACTTCCCAACAGCGAGCAAGTCTGCCTGTTCCAGCACCCTCATTTTCAGGGCTCCAAGGCTGAGAAGCCAAACATCCAGCGCATGATTGATGCCAATAAGAAATGGCTGGAGAGTTTCAAGCATGATTGCAAAAGGTATCCTTTTGTCCTGTTTAAGCCTCATAGCTACTGACTGATATCTCCCACTGCAGCCAATTCCCAAAAAGGTGTTGAGATTGAGAGGCACTGAAAATAATAAGCTGGGTCTATAGTGCCCAAGTGCTGTAAAACTAATCTGCATTACAGTTTGTATCCATGGGGGCAGGAGAGGAGTTTAGAACCCAGCTGTGGGCTTTTGCTGGCAGGTAGATTGTTTCTTACCCTCGTTTTCAATCAGATTTGCTCATCCAGTTTCTCATTAAGCTGTAGAAAACAAAGTTGTGCATCCTTCCCTCCTTTCACAGCCCTGTTGTTATGTGAAAAAATAAGCACACCCCACTGAAAGTTTTAACTTTTTCAACATAGTTCAACCTGTAGATATTTGATCTTCAATACTGATAAAGAGGATGCATGCATCGTCATCCACTGTAATTTAAATAAACATAATTGCAAATTTCCCATGTGCAAAAGTACACCCTTTTTTAATACATGTGGGCTTTATCAATACATTATCTTGACTATAACAATATGTAAAAGTAAAGGGGATGTAGTTGAACAAAGAAACAATGAAAATTTGACTTTGGGGTCAGTTATTCATCCAAAAATTAACAGATTTTCCTTCAGTGGAAATGGCAAGTGCAACCTTGGCTCCAATAGTGGGTCTTTCTCCACGTGGCAGAAACAACCTCAAGTAGACTATCTGCCAGTCTCTGGCTTTGACTAGGACAGGGGTGTCAAACTCACATTGTCACAACAGCATCATGTGACGAATTGGGACTTTCCCGCCTTCACTAAACCAGGCATAGGCATGGCCAGCATGTGACGTATCCAGCACCCCCAGCTGGGAGTTTGACAGTCCTGAACTAGGAGGAATTTTTCTGCACATCTCCATGTAGAATTTGCTAGGTTGTGTGATATTTAGGGGTTTCATACCATGCACAGCTTGCTTTAAATCACCTACAGCATCTCAATTGGATTTAGATCTGGGCTTTGACATGCCCAATCCAGAACCCTCAATTTCTGGTTTGGTTTTGTGGGTTTTTTTTTTTGGCCATGCTGATTTCTTTCTTAATAGGGCAGATAACACAGGTGGGAAGACTCTGTTCTACATTCCTTTGCAGATCATACTTCTCTCTAGAGTTTCTCCTGAGTTGTTAGGAGAGATTTGCTTCTGAGTGATTTAGTTGACCCTTCGTTTGCTTCAGGTTAAATCCTGATTTTTGGGGGAGATTCAGATTAATCCTGATTCCCTGAATCTTTCTAAATAAACTTATCCCTCCAATTCGGTCTGTGACCAGCCGCATGGCAATAGAAAGCCCAGTTTTAAAAAAAATTCTTTCAAGGGAAATTCTCTTCCACATCTGGCTGTGGCCAGTGTCCCATTAGTGCCTTTCTAGTTTTTGTCGCCATGTTCTTATGCTTTTCCTTCACTCAAGTTGCCAGCCCTTTCTTGGCGAGTGCTTCACATTCCTCCAGCAGTGGCTCCGGTTTGGTGCAGCTTGGGTTGGATGAGAACAATCAGATCAAGGTCTACCACTTCTAGATGGACAAAAATCCTGCTTGTCTGCAAAAAGCTTACCCACCTGTCTAACAACAATATATATTATATCTCTGTACCCAACAGCCTCCACATGTTTTCTTGGGTTGCAATCAGAGATTGATTCTTAGCCAGATTTCTCTTGGGAAATTAATTCCAGCCATTTTGTAGATTCTCCATCCCAGGGAATGTCACAAGTGTGAAAGAAAAAGAAGTTGTGTGCTGAATGGAGAAAGGTGGCTGGTAGGTTACCTGTCCATATTTAGGGAGCCAGAGAAACAAAGGGCCCACCTGAAACACATGAGTCTTCTCCTATCTCTTGCTCAGCTTCCTCTTTCTACTGTCACCTTCCACACCACAGAATCCCCAGTTCAGGTATGGCTGCTGAGGGTGCTGGCAGTGTGTTTCTGCTCCTGCAGCAACTGAGAATATGAACTACAAAATCAGTCTTTGCAGAGACTAAAGCAGGTCATGAGCAAGTCCAATTCTCCAGGTGCTTCTGAATTCTGGCAGTTCATTTCTACCCCTGGTTTCTGCCCTTTTCTTAAGGGCTTGTGTACCTGACCTCACTGGTGGCGTATTCATTGGGCATATTCTTCAATGCTCTCAGCAACACCAGAAGGCAAACCGAGATTTGGGGGAAATGAGAGCAGGCAATAGCCCAATGTACTCTTCCTTGCAAATGGTTAGTATATCCTTTGATTAAGCTGCCAGAAGAAAGCTAAATTTCTCTCCCACCTCCATTTTCAACTGGACCCTTCTCTCTGGGGTTGCTTTTTAAACAATGATCACCAGGCGTCTAAACAGGCAGCAAAATTCTCCCCACCCCCCCACCCCCAATGCCTGGTGCTACAAGTGGCCTCAGGCCTCTCCTTTGTGAGGCAGATCTCTCCCTCTGGGTGGTCCAGAGCAGTTTTTCTCGGACTGGAAGGACCTGTTTTGTTGCCCTTCCAATAAATGAAATGCATATTATAGCAGAGGATTGGAGGTGTGCATCCTTCAGCTATTAACTGTGTTTTTAAATTCTGATTAAATATACTCTTTTCTACATCTTTCATGACTTTGTTGATTTTTCCCCACTGCAGTCAAGAAGATTTTTTTCCAGGCAGATTTTAAAATGGCTCACCTTTGCATTGCTTCATCTAGTCCCCGACATTATTTTGTGAGCTGCTCTATTCCTTAATCAAGGCAGAGGCAATCGTGGAGATTGCTAGGAGAAAAGTGTCTCTCTTTGGATAGCCAGCAGATCAACTTCAGGCAGATTTTTCTGGTGGCCTTTTGTAATTGGAGTGTAAATGGTGGTGGGCTTTCCAGGGATTATATACTGAGCAGAAGTCCTGTGCCTTCTGCTCTATGCCTAATCCTTAATCCTTGCTTTTCCCTCTCCCCTGGTGGGCTTTCTATTGGTGGGCACCATTGTGTGACCTCCCTCAGGCCTCATGAATGAAGATTGGAGGTTCTGAAACGGGAGGTTTCTAGGCAGGCCATTCAGTGAGTGCCCCTGGCATCCATATATGGGAAGGTAAAAGCCATGGGGAGTGTGCCTTATGGTTATGGAGGATTAATACCAAAGGATCTTCTTGTTACCTTACCATAAACAATGAAATGAAGCATCTGTGTTATACAAGTATCATATCTGTCGGCCCATACTACAAACTTCCAAGTTTAATTAAAAACTTTTAGTTAGGACTTGGGCAACAAGTCGATTCTGAGATAATTTCACATGTCCAATTCCTAATCCATTATAAGGGCCAAAATCCCTGTAAATGGATTAATGGAATTCACATAGGAGGAACATGTCAGTTACGCCTTACAAGCCACCACTGCGGGAATGCAGTCTTGAGGTGCAGAGGGTTTAGCAAAACACCCTGGGGGGTCTTTGCCCTTCCCTTTTGGGAATCACTGCCCCACCCTCAGCTGATCAGTGTGAGCTTTCTTATAACTCTGCTTGCCAGATATGTTTGGAAAGAAGAACTGGGAGAACCACCACCTCCTCCTCCTCCTCTCCCCAAGTTTACTTGCCAGCATTTCCTACAACCAACCTTTTCTTTCGGCTGATGCTATTACAGGAATAGCATCCCCCACCCCCCCAAACCTTCTCACTCTGCTTACCTGGTCTTCTACCCTAGCATGGCAGAGGCGTTCCAAGACGTCCTGAACAAAACATCTTTTGCTGCTGCTATTCTTGGTTCCTAACCATAATCAGTTATGATATGAACAGAGAGCGAAGTGGTAGTAAGGGCTCATTGGTCATGGCTGCCCATCTGACACTGGCTCCTGCACTGCTGAGAGGAAGGCACCTTTGGGTGCTCGGACGATCCTTCCCTGTTGAGGCAGGGGGCTTTCTTGCTGAGCTGCTAGAAGATTTGCCAAGCAGTGATCCAACGGAGCCAGCTGCTATGTTTATCTTTACTCCTGGCACCTGCAGTAAACAGTTCACTTGCTCAAAGGCCATCCAGAAAGGAAAGCAATACTTTAGTCATGAACATGATACCCTCTGCTAGGGAAGGTGGAGTATTGCCTGGGCTGAAAGTCTCCTTGCCAACCAGGGTTGCTGATGCAAGGTCTCTCCCCAGCTGAACCTGCCCTACTAAAAATCATTTGAGGGCCTTTGTCAACTGGAAGCATGGTGGTTTGCTGTCTCTCCCGGTCTGACAATTCATATTTTATTTCCTGTGACGAGGAAAGGAAAATGGCACTTTAAAAGGTTATATTAGACATTGCAGCTTTTAAATAGCTTTGGTGCCTAAGAGATGTATATATAAAATAATGATCTGCTTTATGCCTGACATTTGCTAGAATAGCTTCATTCATGTTAAAAACAAGATGTGAATTGCAGGGTCTCTGCAATAGGACTCCAACATTTATTCCGACAAAGCCACCACTGCCACCTTTATCCCAGCTTCCTGTTTGTTCTTGGAGATCAGCCTACACCAAACAAAGGACTCTCGTGTTATAGAAACATAACTTTTATTGCACACTGCGCTGGCTTTTTTTTTAAATAGAAATAGAAAAAAGTATTAACACAGGCAGATGCAACTGGAAGCAAATCCCATGGTTTACCAAACAATAAAACAACATGCAGTGTCCCAAAGGGGTCTTTTTTTTTAAAAAAAAAAAGGCTGCATGATGAGAGGATGGGAAAGAGCATGTGCCCATCAGAATTCAGCACCCTCTTCCTCAACACCAAAAGGAGAGCAGGGCTTTTTCCATAAAAGAAATTCCTGCAAATGCTTGAAGTCCTCGTGACTTCCCCCCAGTTCTGGAGAAGAGAAAAATAGTTTCATTTATACAAAAACAAAAAAATCCATTCTGCACAAGAGCTCTACTTAATTCCAGTATAAATGACTTGGAGCAAGAGCCACCTCTTGGCTGTCCTTCCTACCCGCTGCTACACCAGCGTGTAGGATTTGGAGTAGGCACCAGTTCCTTGTTTCTGTGGCCTCCCTGCGCCAGATGTACTCATTTCTAATAGTGAGTCTTTGGATCCCCCAATCTTGCTATGCATAGGCAAGCGT
This sequence comes from Notechis scutatus, assembly GCF_049901735.1. NCBI lineage: Eukaryota > Metazoa > Chordata > Lepidosauria > Squamata > Elapidae > Notechis > Notechis scutatus. Next base: position 28,106,919 of record NC_142015.1, on the reverse strand, counting down.
GGCTCAGCAACAGGACCCGGGCTAGGTTCAGAGGCCGGGGCAGGAGCAGTGGTGGAAGCAGCAGGAGGGGCACCACTAGCCGAGCCTGGCATGGCGAGAGTTCTCTGAGGTAAGGTGGTGGCTGCAGTTGTGTGTGGCGCAGCCGAGGCTTTGCTGCTGGCTTCTAAAGTCAAGTGTCTGGCCTGTGAGTGGTAAGCCCGAGCCAGGTTTCGTATGGAGGCTTCCCGGGGTGGCACTACAGGACAAGGGTCTTGAAGGTCTGGCTTGCGGAAGAACGTTTCAGATTTCATATACAAAGGCAGGTTGCAATAGTCACCTGTAGAAGGCAGAAAGAAAGAGGGGGAACAGAGAAGCTGTAGGCAGGGCCAGGAGTAGCCCCAAGGTTACTCAAGGACAAAGGGGGTACAAGAGGACCAGTCCCCTGAAAACAAGTAACTCCTTCAGGGAAAAGGCAAAGCAGGTGAAAGAAGCCTGGGAATCCAACCCACTCCACGACTGGCAAGCGCCAGCACTCCCTCTCCCTCCAGATGCCAGCTCTCTGGAGCAAGCCTCATCATCCCAATTTATAAAGCTCTCAGACCGGCTCTGGCTACCTAACTTGAAGGTTGTGTAGCCCTTCCCAGCCCAGAGCACATCCCATTCCACTATCCAAGCTCATTCAGGAAGCTTGTCCTGAACTGCCTCGTGAAGAGTTGCAGTCAAGAGAGCCCTGGGGGCACAGTGGCTAAGATGCAGCATTGCAGGCAGACTCTGCCCACAGCCTGGAGTTTGATCCTGACTGGCTCAAGGTTGACTCAGCCTTCCATCCTTCTGAGGTCAGGAAAATGAGGACCCAGGATGCTGACATTGTAAACCACCCAGAGAGTGCTGTAAAATGCTATGGGGCAAACACAAGTATAATCGCTATTGTTATTTGGGGCTGAGCTCTTCATTTGGGGCACCAAAAGGCAGCAGCTGCATCACGGCTCACTTTTATTTGCTCGGTGAGGGATAGGCACAGCTACACCCTTGCCACGGTCGCTGTCCTGTGGTTTGGGAGGAGAGGCTGTGAAACGGCAGATGCCTGGCTCGGAGGGAGTGCTCATGGAAGTCATGCTGTCAGCATTCTCATTGGTGCCAGTGGTCATCTGGTCAGAGGAGCTGTCAGAAATGAAGCACTCTGTGATTTCAAACTTGGCATGCTGCAGCTGCTCCTCTAACTTGGCATGCTCATAAGCCCGAGCCAACTCTTCATAAGTGGATGAGGCACTCTCTGTGGACACCATGCTGTTTCGGCCTTTGTCTGTGGGAACAAGAGGGAGACAATGTAAACCCTGCCAGGACAACCAGCAAGGCAATTGATGGCACTCCAACTCTCCTTGACTAAGCTGAAACAGCTGGGAATGGAAGAAGCCAATTCCTGCACTTCCTGACTCCAAAGCCAAAGAGGAGATATGGTGGAAATGTTATCTCAGAGTCTTTGAATATCCGGGCAGGAACAGACAGTTTCAAGCTGAATCCTGACAAGACACGAGTGGATGTGACATTGGAAGCCAGTGGTATCCCATCTTTTCTCCTGGACAGTGTCTTCTCCCTAAGCCCGAAATGCTTCAGAAATAAGGGTGTTCTCCTGGATTTGCAATATCTGCTCAAGGGGCAGAAGGCTACTGTGGCTAGGAGAGTTTTTGTGCAACTCCATCTTGCATGCTAGTTACAACACTTCCTGGATTAAAAGTATCTGTTCACAGCTACTTATTTCTTCATCACCTCTTCTACCTATTCACTAAGCTCCAACAGAAAGGATACCCTTTCAACCCACAATAAGGCACCACGAAGGATGGGTGACTTTTTCTTTGCTGCCCCTCTCCTGCCCCCGCACCTGAATTCAGATCATCAACAAGCTGCTGGTGTTCAGAAGAGCTACTTAGATCTGGCTAGTTTGATGTATAATAGACACTGTGAGTAACATTCCTTGTTGTGATGATGCATGAAAGAGGGTGGTAGCTATTGGTAGAATTATCCCAGTTTATAATTTTTGTTGTTTTTAATTGAAGGTGCTATTTTGTAGAACCATTAAAGAATCTAGTTTCTCTATATGCCTGTAAATTATAATAAGCAAATAAAATATGAGGAAAGACGAGCGAGCCTCCATTTTTATCTCTTGAACATTCTGGGGTGGCAGGACACAACAAACCGCAGCTGGATTTGAAAGGCTGCACTTTGTGGCAACTCACCTGTGTCCTGGGACAAACTAGCACTGAAACTGTCACTTTCAGTCACCGTGATGCCATGCTGGGAGCCAACCGCTCTCCAGTCGGAGGCCAGAGTCCGTGCTGGTGTGGAGGCCTGGCACTTGGTGAGAGTCCACTGGCTGGAGTATCTGTTCCGGGCACTGTGTGTAGATTTCACACTTTTCCTTGAAACAGGATCTGCAAAAGAAGATGGCTGCCTTTTCTGGATTTGGAATGAGAAATGAGAGCTGTGTAGGTTGGATCCTACAAGGCTAGGTGGAAATCTGCCTCATGCTGTAGTTTCTCACTAGTAGCTTCATTTTTATGTTGGTGATGCCTTGTATCTAAAATGATTTTTTTGTACTTGTAGATCATTCTCTACCCCCTCCCACCCTTTGCATATAGTCACAGTGGGATGTATGCAACCTTCCGGGTATTGAATATGTCACATGCAGCGTATGAGATGGAGCATGCATGACACAGATGAAGACATGGACCAGGCCTAGACCTAGAAGGCCCATTCTCTGGCCAGGAGCAGCAAGCAGAACACAAAGCCCTTGGTGCACAAGGGCAGGAACCCTGACAAGACAAGGGACAGGCAAGTGCTGAGCAACTGGAGGAGATGAACCAGTCAGGGAGGAGAGAGGCAGCTATGGGCTGACTGGTGTGCCACCTGTGGGCTTGAGCAAGGCACACAGGAGATAAATGCAGAGCAACTGCTTTCTTTTCGCTGATGATGTAAAGCTATTCAACACCACTGACAATACTGCTACCCTTCAAAAAGACCTTGACTTTGTGTCAGAATGGTCAAACAAATGGCAACTTCAAATTTCAACAAATAAATGCTCTGTCTTACATATTGGCAAAAAAAACCAAACAGAAAATAAAATACAATCTGAATAGTCAAGACCTTGTTGATGATCCAAACTCTGTCAAGGACCTTGGAGTACTCATCTCTAATGATCTAAGTGCTAGAGCCCACTGTAACTACATAGCCAAAAAGGCATTAAGAGTTGTTAACTTACTCCTACGTAGCTTTTTCTCCGGTAATACCACTCTACTAACTACAGCATACAAAACATTTGCTAGACCAATACTTGAATACACCTCATCAGTCTGGAACCTGCATTACGTATCTGATATTAATACAGTTGAGAAAGTCCAGAAATATTTCACAAGAAGTGTTCTCCACTCCTCCACTCATAGCAGAATACCTTATGCCACCAGACTTGAAATTTTAGACCTAGACAACCTAGAACTACGCCACCTTCGGTTCAACCTAAGTATAGTACATAAAATTATATATTGCAATGTCCTACCTGTCAATGAATACTTCAGTTTCAACCATAACAACACAAGAGCACACAATAGATACAAACTCAAGGTAAACCGCACCAAACTTGATTGCAGGAAACACGACTTCAACAAAAGGGTGATCAATGTCTGGAATCCTCTACCTGACTCTTTGGTTTCTTCCCCAAACCCCAAAAACTTTAACCTTAGACTGTCTACTATTGACCTCAACTCTTTCCTAAGAGGCCTGTAGGGGGCATGCATAAGCGCACCAATGTGCCTACCATCCCTGTCCTATTGTTTCTTTTTTTTTTTCTTATTCTTATCCATTTCATGTATTCATAGCCACGTTTATACCTGTTATCTAATAATCGCTTGACAAAATAAAATAAATAAAATAAATAAAATAAGCGTATAGAATCATCAGAGAGCAGAGAAGGGCCAGACAGACCAGTTTTCATTCAGTCCCTCTAAATTTGGGGGAGGCAAGACCTGAAATCACTAAAAGTGGGCTACTGTCTGGCCATATGCCAAACCCCAATACATTTATTTTGCAGATAAAGGGCATAAATGGTCAAGTTCCCACAACCTCACTGCTCCAGCACTGTCAGGATAGACTAACTTCAAGACATGATTCAAAGCCTCTTTGATCAGAGCTGGTTGCTGTCAGAAACCCAACCTGAGCTAGAGACAGAGAATTTGGCTACATAGGGCCAAGAGTCCCCCAGAGATCTCTCCCCTCCTTCCGTGCCTTCAGAGGAATTTGCTTTAAAGCTTCTCTGCTTGGGTGAAGGCCTCTGTCTGCAATGCTTACTTGTGCCAGGGCGGATGTCTGACATATCAATCAAAGGCCCCGTGTTCTGGATCAGTGCTGGATGGTGTAGCGATACCCCTGTGCAGAAGGTCTGCGGATTGACAGTCTGGTTGAATTCTGGGTCAGAGGCTGGGACGGTTGCTTTGTCATCTCCTATGGGAAATAAATTGGGATAATGACCTCCCATCCCAGGACTGCTAGGAAGCGATAGCCCCTCCCCGCAACCCCTCCTGCAAGAGCCTCATTGGGGGTGGAGAGGAAGGCTGGCACCTGCAATTGGCCACACCCAACATGCTTGCCAGGAGTCCCAAAACACCATTCAACCCAGTTGACGCTGGGAAGGGGAGTACCCAGAGTCCACCTAGGACTGCAGTCACACCTGCACAGATGAGCCACCCCATTCCCAGACCCAGTGAGAGGGCAAAATGCAAAGGAGGCAGCTCTGAGGACAAGGCCAGGCCCCTGAACTGGGAGGTGAAGCGAAGCCGCTCACCAATCTGCTTGATCCCCTCCTTGTCCTCAATGAGCAGCTGAACTCGGGGGATGTCGATGTGCAGCCGAGGCCCTTGGGGAGGACCCTTCACTGGTGTGTCAAAGCTACGATTATTCTTACTGTGAAGGAGGAGAAGAAGGAGGAGAGCATTTGGGACTCGATGCCGTCTATATCCACCCTGCATCAAAATGCTAAGCCAACAAGATTGGAATGTGGTTACCCACCTGATGAGCATTTCAGCCAAACTCTTGGCATCTGCAAGAGAAAGAGCAGAGAGGCCTGAATGGAGGCAGCAGAAGCAGCTCTCTGCCCCGACGGCTCCTGTGCAGCTCGGTTCAGTCCGAGAGATCACCGTGGGTGCTCTGGCCTGGAGGGGAGGAGGTGTCCTCTCTATGGGGAGCTAAGGCTAAAGGACTGCAGAAATAGTCTCCTCGGGGCCCCAAGTTAACAGAGAAACAAAGAGGAGTTCATGCCTGTGCAGGCAGTCTCAACTTACCAGCATTCCTTCAGGGATGACAGCACTGGGAAAGTGACTTATGACCAGTACTTGCACTTACGTCCATCTCAGCATCCCTATTGTCACCTGGCTGCAATTTGGGTGCTTGGTGACTGACAGTTGCAGCCTCCCGTCCCGCCATTGGTGTCCTTCCCAGCCAGCTTCTGACAAGCAAAGTCAGTGGGAAGCTGGCAGGGAAGGTTGCAAATCACGACCATGCGATGCTCACTTAACGACTGCAGCAAAAGAGGCTGTAAAATCAGGTGTTGTTCTGTGAAGCCTCACTTAATGGCTGCAGCGCTTAACCATGAACTTTCCAGTCCAGTCCCAACTGTAGGTCAAGGACTGTCCCTACCACCAGCTCTAACGAGGCTCGCATCCTGTAGCATCTGCCTTTCTCCCCCCAACCCGCCTACCTAGGCAGCTGCAGGGACCGAATCCTCTAGAGGGGAAAGCCAGGGGGACGCCTGCTTGGGCTCATCCGACCCTGGGGTTTCTCTGCTGGCTGTTGAAAAGGGATTCCCAAGAACCAAGCATTCACCTCGCAAACGCTTCAGGCGCTTTTCCTTCCGCTTCTTTCGAACAACAAAGAGCAACGCGACGCCAAGTGTGGCCAAGATGACAGGGCAAGCGATGGTGAAAAGCTTCTTGACATCATCTCCTTCCCCTTGCGCAGACTTAATAGGCGGAATGGTGCCTGTGCAGAAGAAGTGCAAAGCACAAGCTGTGCACCCCCTGGAAAAGCCCAATCCACAGGCCACGGGGGCTTCTAACCTGCCCCAGCCAATCCACACTCACTGCCATCGTAGTCCAGGGTGGCGAACTGCAGGGTCTCGTTGCCGCAGCCGGCACTGTTGCACGCCTTCATGCGCAGCTCATACCAAGTAGCTTCGTGCAGGTCAGTCAGAAAGACTTCGCTGGAGTAATTAGCCCGCAGACTCTGCCAAGCCCAGGTGCTTTTGGGTCGGAACTCCAGGACAATTGCCACAATGGGGCAGCCCCCATTATTCCAGCCTTGCAGGCTCAGTCTGGCATGGGTGGAGTTGATGTGGGTGAACAGATGTTGGTCCTTATTGAAAGATGGTTCTGGAAGGAGGAGGAGGAAGGTGAGCTTTGATAGAATAGAACAGAACAATAGAATAGAACAGAACAGAATATAGAACAGAACAAAACAGAACAGAATATAGAATAGAATAGAATGAGAACAGAACAGAACAGAAGCCGTTTGCCAGGTTCTGGAAAGTGGCCCTAAGGGTTTCTTTCATGACCTGTGTTCCCTTAAGGTGTACTGTCTAACCCGCTAATCAATAGAACGTAAAGCACACATTGTCTTCTTCATCACCACCACCACCATTGATTTAGGAACTATAAAAGCCAGAGCTCCCCATGAGCTGTCTGACATAGCAGCAGCACAGCCTGGGCAAGCGCTCCCTTCGGCCAAGCTCCTCAGACAGCTGCCCTTTCCCAGCTGTGCTGAAGAGATGGAACACTAAAGGATCGACTCCCTCCCCACTCTAAAAAAGGGGGTTAATTAATTTCTCTCCTCCTGCCAAAAGAGATTGAATTAATATTAGTTGAGTTGCAGGCTGCACAACATCCATGTTGGTTGCCAGCTATATAAGTATTAATTTTAAATCATTAGTAATTGAAGTTCAAAATCATTCAAAATATCTCCTGAAAAGAAGGAAGGGGGCGGGCAGAGGGGGCTCTGTCAAGGGAAAAGGGTTCATGGTCCTTCCATAAGGATCCTGTATTCATTAGGAGACCTTCTCAACACAAGAAGATTTACAAGAAGACTTTGTTTCTAAATGGTCCAGGTAAGAACAGCACCAAGCTTGCAATCGACTTGATGGGTGTAATATTTCAATTAGGCTTCAGGTGATGCACTTGTCTCTGGCATTCCTGAAATGGGCAAATCTTTGAAGCCATTGATGCTGGCTGCAAACTATTATAATAAACTTGTCTGCCTTGTTTAAAACGAGTCCCTTAGGAGGCCAGGGTGAAATACTGCCACAGGAGGCCATTCCTCCTTCAGATGAGCTCCAGGCCAGGAAAATAGCGGGATGGACGGCATTTTTATGCTCCATTTTTTAAAAGGTGTGCAGGAACCAGTTTCCCTCTCTGAAGTCTTTCTTTCCCAATTAACTCCAACTTTAAGAAAGCCTCTGTCTTCCTCTGGACAAATCCCAACCTCCAGTCTGCTGCCTCCCCAGGCCCCAGTCACCTCTACCATGGGTCTTGGCCTCAATGATCTCGCTGATGCGACCAGCTCCAACGCTGTTCTTGGCTGCCAGCTTCACCTTGTACCAGGTCCCGCATTTCAGGCTGCCCAGCTTAAAGGAGCGCTCTGCGGAAGCAATTAACACGTCCTTCCACTCCTCACTATTATCCACCGAGTACTGGAGCACAAAGCCTGCAGGGGTGCAGCAAAGGCAGCAAGTCGGAGAAGGGAGTCCATGCAGCAGGAGCCTCTGCCATCCCCTCCCCCCAGTTCGTGCCAACAGCTCAAGCTTAAGCCCCTCCCCCTCCCCCCACCCCCAGGAGAGCTGTGTGTCTCCTCCAAAAGAAGAAATGGCAAATCTTCCATTGGATGCCCAGGCTTCGAGACAGCCACCTTCCCTTGGCAAAAGGCAAATTCAGAGCTCAATAAGCAAAGCTAATCAAACTGGAAGGTGCCATCTGCCTCAGGGCCCATCTATGCGTGTCATCAGGGAGGGGTGTGGGTCCTGCAGTTGTGTGCTTGTGCCAGAGAGGGAGGCAGGGATCTATTTGGGCAGCTGGGGACCTGCTCCCACCTATTCCCCCCACATGCGCCGTGAAGTAGAAAACAGCCTCTTGGGCTCCTGCAGTTGTGCTCCTCCATGCCGCCCATCCTTTTTCCAGCCCTCTTCTTGCTCCTCTGCTTGCTCCTCTTGGAAGACCTCCACCCCCGCTGCCCCCAACCAAGCAATAAAGCGGTCCAGGCAGGGGATTCTACCCCCATCAGATGCACTGCAGCACTTCTGGCTGTATCTGGCGCTTTCAATTAAAAGGAAACATATCGAGCAAATGCTGCTGGCTAGGGAGACTGCCTTGTAATTATTTCCATGTGTTTAATTAATTGCAAGGCGAAAACTCCCTTCCCTCCTCCTTCTGGGGCTGCCGTTGTTTCCCTGAGGGCATTGAAGTGGGTGAAGAAGGCACTGGCACACAGCTTTACGCCAGGAGTCAGGCCGAGACCGGGGAAATGCATCTCGGAGCCCTCACTGATTCCAGGGTGATCTTGCACCAGCTGCTACCTTTCAACTCTAGCAGACTAAAGCCCTGTTGTGAAATAAAAATGGAGGATTGGATTCTCCTCCTCCTCCCCCCGCCAAACAAGCTGGTTGGGGAGGCACAAGAAACCTGAGCCCAGGTAAGAAGGAATGGCCTGACCTTCCCTGACTTTCCTAAAATAAGCTGCAGCCGGAACTGTTCTCCCTCTCCCTCTCCCATCCACGAGGCCCAAATTCAGAGAAGGAAGGGGAGACAGAGTTGGGGAGACATCCAAGAGCAGCCAAGCTTCCTCCGTCTATCTGGCAAGTGCAGCAACCCCCACTTCAACTTGCCTCGGATGGAGCTGCCACCATTGTCACCAGGAATCCAGGCCAAGGTGATAGATGAAGCCGAAGTTTTGGACACCATCAGCCGGGGCTGGTCTGGAGGGACTGAAAGGGAAGGCCATTTGGGTCAGTTTCCTTCTCCCCTAGCTCCTCCACGTTCGGCTGTAGGACCTCGCAGAGCTGGGCACTCTGGGCAGGGAAGTCAGGAATTCTTTGGGGCTATGAGCTGTCCAGCTTCCCTGTCCTAAAGACAAAGCTCCCTCCAGGAGTGGGGGGGGGAGGAGAGGAGCTCCTTCCGATAGCTCACCTTGTACCAGCAAGTTGACAATGATGGTATCAAATCCCCAGCTATTTGTGGCAGTGCAAGTGTAATAGCCCGAGTCTTCTGCTTTCACAGAGCGCAGAATCAGGGTGCCGTTGGACTGGATCTGGCGATGACCGTCCAAAATGACCGGAATAGCCGAATCATCACTGCAAAAGAAGACCTGAACATGAGAAAGGCAGGGCCTGGCCAGAGACCTTCCAAGCCCCACCACCACCACTTGGGTTAAAAAAAAAATACCTGTCTTTAGTCCACTTCACAGCTGGGAGAGGATCCCCCACTGAGCTGCATGGCAGTCGCACATCTTTCATCCACGGGGTGGTAACTGTGCCTCCAAATGAGATGATCTTGGCTGGAGCTGCAAAAGAGGGGGAGGTTGACATGGTGGGGGGGCCCACAGCAGCTGAGCTGCCAGACGCTCCCCGTTCTGCTTGCAAACCTTTTCCAGCAGGCTCAATGGTGACCTTCTCGCTCATGTTGCCCCGACCTGCGGAGGTAACAGCGGCAACCCAAAGCAGGTACTGTTGCCCACGATTCAGGTGTGCAATGCGATAGAACAGCTGCTCCGGACTTGTTTCATACTCGCTGGGAGCCTGCAGGAGAACCGAAGGAGAACAGGCCTGCAGCTGGATCAGACTGCTTTCCTGCTTGCCCAGCAGAGGCCTCTGGGGAGCCCACCTACCCCAACAGCTGCCCCCCACAGGCCTGGGTCCCTGGAGGCAGCATTAGCAATCCCTGAGCCATTGCTCAAGTTGCTATCTCACGCTTAGGGGCTTTCACTGATATACACCTTCACTTCCTTCTTGGTCTATCCAAAATCTCAGCAACTCCCCTGCTTTCTGGTCTTAGGAGAAAGGCTTTTCCCTAAGCACTTTCCTCAACTTCTGCAAGATCTCATACATTTGTGCAGATAGGTTTTTCTTCCTACAATGGACCAAGTTTATTATTTACTCTCCAAGTAGACCGATACTTTTGGATTTCTTCACTGCCTGCTTCTGTTTTAAGCAAAAAATACCTGCAACTTCATTTTTCATCTCTAACTTGGGTTCTTTTATAAACAAGTTAAATCGCCCCAATCTCTGCCATTTAAGAAGCTAAAGGGGGAAATATCCCAGATCTCAGCTCTGAGGCTTGGCCTTACCCTGTCTCTTGCGTCATCAAAATGCGAGGCTTACATTATTGGCCTGGAGCTGGCAAATGGTGGCTACTTGTGTGTTTGTCACCCTATTACAACTCACAACTGCCAGCATGCCCTGCTTCTGACTCCTGCAAGATGGTTCTGGGGCAAGCAGAGGAAATGCCTGTTCAAGAGAGGCTTCAGGCTGCTGGGACTTGCACTGATGGTTGGCTTGATGGAGCGTCCAGGTTACCTGGCTGGACCACTTTTAAACTGTGGCCCAAGGCACATCTAGGTAGAACCAGGCAAGCAGGCTGGCCACTCGGCTGCCCAAAGCCCTCAGGTTCTCAGCATCTGGGCTTCTCTCTGGGATCAGGAGGAAAGGAGGCTCTCCCCTCCCCCCCCCCCCCCTCCTCCTCCCCCTCCTCCCTGGGGAAGTCTTGCATTCCAGACTCTAGGCTGCCACCCATGGGCGCAGGCGGCTGCCCCAGAAGCGCCATCAAGGCCAATGCCAAGCCTGACTGGCGGACAAATACCCTGTGCCCAAACAGTTTTGGAACATGGACTGATAGATCCACAGGCATAATACTTAAATCTAACCAGTGTTTAAATATGCAAGCATAAATATTACATTGCATGCATAATTTTAAGCCAAATGGCAGCCTTGACAAGATGCCAAGGAAACAATATCAGATCCCAGCAGCTTCACCAGTTGCTTTGATGAAAAGATTATGTTGCCCTGGAAACGAAGGGCTCAGATGTTAAAATGAACTGCAGAAAGGGATCTTGATAAGCAAATGCTGTCCCCGCCCTCCTTCCCAACCTAACAGAGCCTGAATGTTCCCAGGAAGCTTTGGGGGCCAACTAAGATCTGGGCTGCACCCATTTCCGTGTTACTGCTGCCACTGGTGCAACTGTGCTAGATGGGACAAAGGAGTCCGTGTTCTGCATGGACCAGAAGTAGCAACAACCAGAGGGGCAGCAGCCTGTTCTGTAGATGATGCTTCTAGTGCTGTTATTTGTTTGTTTGTTTGTTTGTTTGTTTCAAGATGGGTCTCAGCCATGATATCTCAGCTCTCATATTGCACTAAGTCGAACTTGAAACCAGTATTATCAGAACAGCTGCCTTGACGTCTCTACAGGAGAAGGCCATTTTTCACAGCCCTTTTACAGGGAACGTCCCAAGCTCAATTAGAATCCATATCCACTTTATCCCAGGACCCCAAGACCTTCTCTGTAATCTTCCCAAAGAAGGGCAAGTTTGAGATGGAAGCAGATGCTCCTTTCATGGCAATACCATTCCCTCTTTCAAAAAGGCACTTGTCATTCCTCTAGTCCAGCTCCCCATATCATCCGCTCCTGGCAACTCTGAAAAGCCAGGGGAGAGAAGGAGCTAGCCTATATGTGACAAGAGTTAATCCCAAAGAAAACCCCGTCAACCTTCTTGGGGTTCATAGTTCAAATGAATTCCACACGATTTTGCAAGGCACGGATTTCTGCATCTCATTGGTGGTTGACCAGCTCAAGAAGCTATGAATGATTTTATCTGCAATGTGACTAACCAAGAAAGCTTGTCGTGGCTTGAAGGTACTTCTCCCAACCCAACATAACCTTAACCAACTGCTGGTGCAATAAGGACATGGAAGTAGTCATGTTTCAATTAAGCATGAAGCCAGATTGTCTGCCAAATCACTGGGAAATTCCCAAAGCATGCTTGAAAAATCAGCAAGATCCACAGAGGCCTAGGACAGAGCAGCCTAACCGATCTTACCTCCTGCAACTAGGAGGTGTGTATGGCCAGCTGAGACCAAGGGTCAGCCACCCTACGGCACAGGAAGGGAAGTGCTTTTTTCTCTCCAAAGCCTTCCTGTAGACCAGCACCCCAGCCTCAGTCTAGTCTATGGCAGAGAGCTCAGAGCAGAACCGGCCCAAAACTGTCTCCTAATTTGCACCCAACTCTCTAGCAAAAGCCGAGGCCACCCCAGGGAGCACAAAAACCCTGGAGGGGGCAATTGGGCCTTTGACTGGCAAGGCCAAGCAGTTGGCACTGGAAGGACATTCCGGGTGCCCTTAATTCGGCACCCTCCTGCTCGGACTGACCTGAGGGAAGGGGGTTTCTCCATCAGGGAAGGGCCTGCCTGCTGCACAGGTGAAGTCAGCACTTGATGCTTCCCCCTCCCCATTGGAAAAGGAATATCTCAAGTAGATGATTCTGACAAAGTAAGTTTTAACTCATGAATGCCATTTATCCTCGGCTTTTGCTGGTGTGTTGTTAAACGCCTTGTGTTTCAAATAGAGATTTCTGCATTATTGGGGTTAGCCATTAGGCAGGATTTAAGTTGAATTAGTAAATTAATGCTGGCCATTTAAATCTATTTCTGCTTTGTAAAAGCAGCAACGATACACTTGTCAGCCTGTAAGTTATGGGATGTGGTGAAAGAGAAACAATGGCAGGAGGGAGGGAGAGAAAATCCTATGGGAGAAAGGTCTGACCCACTATCACATTGTTTTTTCCTATCCCATCCTGGGCTCCAAAATAGTCTGAGATGGCCCACCAACTTCTGGCAGCTCCTGATCACAACCTGGGCTGAGGATCCCCAGAACAAAGCTGCCTGAGGCCAGTCCTCTCTTCAGGGGACTGACAGTGCTTGGCACCCTGCTGGTTCAGTGGCCGGGCAACCTCTCCCAGGAGCCCCATCACAGCTGCTCACCGGCTGGCCAGAGCCTGGGCTGGAGCAGAAAATGGTGTACTTCCGGATAACTCCATTAGGCTTTGAGGGTGGCAGCCAAGACACCACAACGCTGCTGGAAGAGGAAGGCACCGCTTTGATCCCGGCAGGAGGACCAGGAACTGCAAGAGGAAAGAAGAGGCGTGATTCTCAAGGCCTCCCTCCAGCCCTGGCCTCCTCTCTAGGTGGGCCGTATGGGTGCCATGCCACCACAGGAGGGAAGGAGCACAACTCAGTGCCCTGCCGGAGGGGGTGGGGGACAGTGCTCTTCTTTTACCCCAGTTGTGCCAGCCAGCAAAGGTCTCACTGGCTGGACAACAGTCTCTCCCTTCAGAGCAGCTTCTGCCATTTCTGCAGGGAGCCTGCTGCCAGCCCAGCTGGAGATCCTTGAAGGACCAACCGAGACAAGCAGAGCAAGGGGCCAAGGGAGTGGGGCTCCAGCAGAATGCTGTCTTGCCACGGGCACAGGAAGGCTGCTGGAAGGGATCAGCTGGCCAGCCCACACCTGGGGATGCTGTCCTCCGGGTGGGCTTCACCCACTGCACTTCCCCTCCCCTGAGGTGCTAGAGCGCAGCCCAGGGGAAGCGTCCTTTCCTGCCCTGAGATGGGGCAAAAGGGCAGGCTGGCCGAAGCCAGCATGTGCTCCACGGGGCCTTTTCTGATCCTTCAGTGGGTGGCTCTCTCCGGGTGGACTCTGCAGGTCTCTGTACTGCCTCCTTGCAAGTTTCCTGGCCCTCTGGCTTCTCTAGGGCCTCTGATACCCAGCAGTCCCTGACTCTGTCCTGTGGCCCAAACGACACCCTGCCTCCTCCCAGGAAGGAGGCCAGAAGTGCAGGCCAGAGTCACCGCAGGAATCGCAGCGTCAGGCTGCCCCGGGATGGTAGAACAGGCCGCATAACTAGATTAAGTGGGGCGGCAAACTCTTGCTTCCCCAACTCCCGAGGGAGAGAGAAAAGCGGGCAGAGCGAAGAAGTCCCAGGCCCCCAGGGCGGGCCCCACAGAGCCACAGCAAAGCAGAATCATCACCACCCCAAAGAGGGCAGCTGTCCCCCACACAGGTGCTGTGGGGGGCTCTTCACAAGCAGGGAACTGGTCCCCCTTCCCCCCAGCTTCCCCTTAGGCACTCACTGTCTTCCTTGGTCTGGATGTGGAGGACGTTGCTGCGGACCCCGTCGCCCGCCTGGGTGTAGGCCAAAACCTGCACGCTGTAGTTGGTGAATTTCTCCATGCCCCGCAGCTCTGCTCTCTCCCGAGTGGTGGTGACGTTCTGCATCTCCCCCCACTCTATTCAGGAAGCAAGAACACCCTGTGCAGAGGCAGGCAAGGCTCCCACTGCCCTCCGCAGCCTTCCGGCTAGCTTGATTTGCCCAGGGCAAGCGTGGGAGCCACTTGCTGTCCGGCACGTGGACAGAGCCAGAACCTAGCGCAGCAGCAGCAGCAGCAGCAGCGGTGCCCCTGCAACCTGTGTCATGGAGGTGCCGCCCTGCCCTCTTCGGCTTGCTTCCCGGCCCTCAAACGACACAAGGCTTAGCACAAGAAAGGCCCCCGAAAACCGGGGAGCCTTTCAAGGGCCAGCCACTCTCTGTGGAAGGCAGCGCACTCTCCCCCCCACAGGATGTCATGCACACCCGCAAAGAGTCTAGCAGTCCAGCTCACAGAACCCCCCAAAGTAGTAAGCCTGCATTGCATGTTGGAGAGCAAAGAAAGAAGAAGCTGGTTTTCTCAAGGTTTCTTTTTTAATCATGGCCCCTTGAGAGCCTCACTTATGACTCCCCCCGCCCACCTCACAGCCACTGTTCTCTAGAAACCAAAGGTAATTTACTACCGTCCTGTTTATTAGGCTAATCTGTATCATGTAGGGTCAATTTCAATATTTATGTGAGGATGGAGGCCACCTCAGGAACTTACTGGGCCTCCGTAATAATGGCCTGAGGACCCCAGGGGCCTCTATTCAGGACTCCTGGTTCAGAGCCTCCCCTCGCCCCACCCACCCAGGCCCTCCTGCCCAGAGCCTCACTCACTTGCCAGAAACATAGCTGAGGGAGCCTCTGGGGCTCAGGAAGGGGATTTGCTTTCTCTGCCACAGTCTAAGGGGCTGCTTCTGTTATTTGCTTGCCCTGAGTGGGAGGCAGGTTCGAGGAGCACTGCAGCCTGCGAAGTGACTCCAGGAACCCCTGAGAAAGTGCGCTGGGTCCAAATCCAGCAAGAGCCAGCTACTGGAACAAGGCAAACAATTGCAAGAGGTTCCCAAAGGAGAGTGAATTCCCTTATCTTGCAGTGGCATGAGCGCCGCTGAGTGACAGGCAGCACCAGCTTGGCCTCCAGTATCCAGTTGGAGGTAGGAAGAACATCATTTCTGACATGAGCCATCTGAAGATCTGATGTGTTGGTGGAGGAAACACAGCCTTCTGCCCTCCAGATACGATGCCACACTAAATTCAATTAGTGAAAATGAAATAAATGAGGCAATGAGCACATTGCTCCCAACTCACCACCATCCATGTAGAGGGACCAGAAGATGACACGGTAGCCCTTCAAGATGCCATTGAGTGTGCTCCGAGGGGGTTCGGACCACGAGATGACGGCCACATCGGAGGTGATGGACAAGGCCCTCACATTTTCAGGGGGCTGGCTGGGAACTGAAAAGGGAAACACATTAAAAGGGATGCCCCTGGTTGCCACAGCACCTTGGCCATTCCTTCAAACACGTGGGCAGATTAATTTGCCAGTCCATCCATGCTCCCCAGAGTCCCAGGATAAGGTCTCTGCATTTTCTGCTAGACCCACAAGGCTGTGCAGTTGCTTGAAGAAAGAATGACGAAGCGAGCGTTTGGGGTAGAGGTAATGAGAACCCGCTGCCCCCAAAGAGAGATCTCTAATTTTTATGAGCATTTAAATGATGATATATCATCCTAATGATCACTCGGAAAAGGATGATCGTTTTAGTTTATTTATGTGTAAAGCCAAACGCATGCTGTAATTAGGGGTTGGTGTTATAAACTAATAGAGAGTCCGTTTGAAGAAAATGAAGGTAATATAATTATGGGAAATAACACTATTGCTAAAACAGGGGCCCTTGAATACCCCAGGAGGAGTGCTAATCGAGGCAGGAAACGATCCTGCTTTGACAGGCTAATGAGGGCCTTAATTAAGTATGAAAAACTGCTGAAGCAACGAGGAAGAAACTTTTCTTTTGTTTTCCAAGCGTTGATCTCTCCCCCATGAAAACCTGTGGAAAATCCCCAGAGAAAACAGGGCCACTGCAGGCACAGCAGGGCTGTTCCTTGGCAGGGCCACCTGCTGCATTTTGCACAAGGCATTGTTGTTGGAGAGCTCTGGAGATGGGGTGGCAGCTGCACAAATGAGCCCTGGAGAGACTCAAAGTTATCCTCACCAATCCAACCTGGGGTGCTGAAGGATGGCACACTTCAAGCACTTATCAGAGTGGCATTCAAGGAAGGCCCAGGGTTCCCCTGAGGTAAGGAGGAGCACCGGGCACCCATAATCAGCAAAATCAGACTGGCAGTCTATGCAGGCCCTTTCACCCCCAGATGTCACACTAACATGGTGGAGAGAGACGAGGCATTCCAGGTCAGGAATTTTATCTTGTGCCGATCTTGAAAAGGGAAGGCTCGCTCTCTTCCACTCACACACTTGTCCTAATGGTGATCACGCGACTACTATTTATTTCAGCTCCCACAGAGAAATTGCCACCTATTTGCAGGTACCTAGAACTCCAAAATGTCTAGAACACAATAAAACCCAAGTGGGGAGCCCACATGCTTCTCCTAACAATTATCTCTGCCTCTGATGATGAAACAAATAAATCCTTTTATGCATGGAAAACAGAAACAGGCCAGCCTTTAGGAAGACATAGCAGCTTTGGGTGGAGGGGTACCATCTTGCAGGAAAGCCTGGCTGGACTGAAATAAAATGCAATACCTGCTAAACTGCCAAGAAATTGTGAGGACTTACCATCCTCCAGGGTGGTGGCATTGATTTCACTGGACGAGGGGCCAGTGCCTGCCCGGTTGAAGGCCTGCACCACCACACCATACTGGGCAAATTTCTTCAGGTTGTCGAGGGTGTAGACTTCACTGTCCCCCGTGGCTTTCATCTCCACAATGCTGTACTGCCCACTGCTTCCTGGGCTGTTCTCTCGATAGCCAATCTGGTAGCCTCGGATAACCCCGTTCTGGAGTTCTTTCTTTGGGGCCTATGAGGTGGGCCAGTAAAGGAGTAAAAATAGGGAAGAGAGTCCAGGGGAGAGTCAGAGCGTGGCAGGCAGGTTCAAGGTGACAGAGGGGAGTAACTCCCCTACCTAACCACTTAAATATTGACTGCCTACATTCCCATCCCAGTTTCAACTGACTGATGCACAGGCTTGTTCGAATGGCTCAAGAGTCCACCAAGCCATCGATGTAGCCTGCCCTCCTTACATTCCCATGCTCTGGATGACAGGATCTCAGCCGGCAATGGAGAAAGGCAGAAGAGTTGGTCTGCCTATTGGTACAGTACTACAGATCCAAAAAGAAGGATACAGCAGAAGAAGTGGGCACTCTGCCAGCACCTAGGGAAGGAAGGGCTCTGAGGCGAAGAGCAGGATCCCTGAAGCCGAGACCCCCACCAGGAAGGCTGGCTGGTTTTAGTACGAGCCAAGAACACTCTTGTTTTTAACCTTCCTCTTAAGACAGAATACGAGCTCCTTGCAGGCCAAGAAGGGAGCCCCTGCCTCAGATATTTAACCCAGTCGTTCAACTGAAGCACTTACTGCAAATATAGCTCTCTCCTCAGCATTTAAAAAGAAATTGTTATTTTTTTAAAAAATATTTATCTATTTATTTTTAAAATATCCACTCAGAGTCCCTGGGTGGTGGGCACTGGGAGTCAGATGGCAGATACATTTAATAAATTATTATTATGGTTGGCCACACAGTCAGCCAGATGTTTTAGATTGGATTTGGCATCTATCGAGTCCACCCAAGAACCTGGAGCAGACAGATGTGGTTTGAGGGTGTTAAAGCAAAGTTCCCCAACCTTTCTGGCTTGGTGGACCAGCAGTCAGGGGGAGGGGAACGTTCCATTTGAGCGGTGGGCAAGCTCGCACCCACAGCTCCATTTGTGCACACAGCGGAGGGCATGATTCACTGCCATTATTTCTCTGGCCTTCCTACCCAGGGCTTGACTTTAGTTCTGCTTGAGTCCAGTCTACTATTCTAGCTGGGTATCTAGTGACAGTAATTACACAGATGTTAATTGCCTTGACAGTTTTTCCTCCAGTTTTGACTTTTAGATCTTCTTCACTCTAATGATGTTATTTATGTTTAACCTTCTTCTTTACTTCAGTGTGGTTGATGTTGTCAGCCTGAAGGATGCCCAGGTATTTTTAGTGATCATCTTCATCGAGTGATTTCCATAGGACATCTTTCCTTCAGTTTTCACTATTTTGCTCATTCATGTTGACGGTAAGAAAGCACATTTGTCCATTCCAAATCGCATTGCAGTTTTGTGGTTGTATATATGGACAGTGCTGAGCAGGGATTCTATTTCAGATGATGTTTTCCTTACAGCTTCAGCTCATCCATGTAAAGGAGGTGGAAGAGCGTGGCAAAGGTTTTTGATGTTTGATAGTCATGGCCTAATTTGTTCAGTATTGTTCAAAGAGGAACCAGTGCAATGACAAATAGTATTGGTGATAGTAAGTCTCCTTGAAAGACTCCTCTCTTGATATTAACTTCTCCCAGACTATCATAATAGACCAGCAACCATGTCTTCCATTGTGCCATCGATCTTTGCACAAAGCTTCTGACGTTTCTATTGACTGTTATTATTTCCAGCATTTGATTATCCAATCATGTGCCAAGGAGTTCAATGCCTTCTTTTAAGTGCTCTTCAGTTCAGCAGGACTGAAAGGGAGGCTCTGTAGTGACCCCCACGACCTTTGGCACAAAGCAAGCCAGCAGCAAAGGCTGGTGGGCTAAATACGAGAGCCTCAGGGTCTCCCCCACATCGCCCCCCTCTGGGCTGCATCACCATTTCATCCCTCTCTGGTTGCCTTGGGTGTCAAAGGCCCAGAGCTCCAAAACAGCCAATGGACCATGCCTGCTCATGTGCTGTTGTTTTTGGAGTTCAAATAAATAAAAAGCGCCACTGATCCCAGCCCTCAGTCAAGCATGGAACACGCATACTTGCCTTCCAAGTGACCTGGATGCTTTGGGATGTCATTGGCTGCAAGGTGACATCTAGTGGGGGACCATCAGGAGCTGAAAGAATTGAGGTCACATTACGCGTTACACAGATAAATTCTTTCTTTGTTCCCAGTTCTTGAAAGGTAGCAAAAAAAGAAAAAACAACCCCGTGAATGTGATGCATTTCTGGCAGTGACTTTGCATGCCCATGGCTCATGCCTCTGGCTCATGCCAAGGGAACCAGACCTACTGGAATGGATTTAGGCATCTGTTCTACAAACTTCAGCAGTTACTTCAGCTTGCTGTGAAGGCGATAGGGTGGGGAGAGAAAGCCGGTGGTGAAGGCAGCGAGTAACAAAGCAACTGGAAAACCCACAAAGTCCTTCAGCTTAATGCTCACAGAATGCTGTAAATTATACTGAAAAATAATTATTCTGTGGCATTTTGGAGGACCGGCCTGTTTATTTTGACACAAGGCATTTCATCAGAGAGATTCCACTCAACCAATATTTTCATTGTGCAATATACTAGGCAAGCTTTTAAAGGGAGCCAGGTCCAGTTCTCTCCAAAGAATAGATTAGCCCAGTTGGCCCACAGCTCAGCTCAGGAAGGGAGTTTCCTGACAGGACCAACCCAAGAAAACAAGCAAGTAGCTTTTGCCCCAAGGAACAAGGACTTCTGCCAATCTGACATGTGCTCTCACACACACATTGTTGCAACACAGACTTAAGCATCCCTCCTCACCCCTCACCCCAAATCTTGTCTATGGATCCAAGACTTTTAGGTGAGTGCAACAGACTCTTGGGCACAAAAACAAAGGGGGGGGGGGCAGGGAGAGAAGAAATGGGTCTTAAGCACAGACATCAATTGCGTGTTCTCAACCTTCATGACTTCCTCTTCCTCACACTTTGCCCATTGCCCAATTTGTTTCATAAATTATCTTGTGGACACAACCCTGAGGCGGATGGGCACCTGCTTCCTCTGTGCTGATGGTCAGATCCTTGCTTGGCTCACTGCGGCCAATCTTATTGAAGGAAAACATGCGGATACTGTACACAGAGGCTGGATGAAGATCCACAATATTGGCCTGGTTAATGGAGGGAGAGATGTTCCGGGTGGATTGCTTAAAGTCCCAGGAATCTGGAAATAGGACAGAACAGCCGAGGGATTATTTGTCAATACAGAGTTCCAAAAACAGCAAAAGCGTGTCATCAATACTTTGAAATCACAAATAATGGGGAAGATGGGGAAGGATGTCAAGAAGCTTTACTTTTGAGCTTTCTGCTCATACCTCCAAAATTATATGTTCCTCAGAGGCTGCAGGTTAAGATAGAGTAACAAGTCAGCCAAAGCCATTGCACAGAAAAGTCAAATAATGTCAACTAATAAATAATAAATGTATTTATAAATAAATAATGAATAGCCATGGCTATTAAACATCAAAAACATCTGCCAGAATATCCCACCTTCTTTACACGGATTATTTGAAGCTATATGGAAAAACAACATCTGAAATAGAATCCCTGCTGAACACTGTCCAGATAAACAGCGAAGTAATTGCAAGGGAATTTGGATTGGACAAATGTACCATGCTTACCATCAAATGGGGAAAAAATAGTGAAAACTGAAGGAATAAAGAGGTCCTATGGAAATAAAACCAAGAATCTGGATGAAGACTACAAATACCTGAGCATCCTTCAAACTGACAACATCAACCACACTGAAGTAAAGAAGAAGGTTGAACATAAATAACATCATTAGAATGAAGAGGATCTAAAAGTCCAAACTCAGTGGAAAAAATACTATCAAGGCAATTAACATCTGGGTAATTCCTGTCATTAGATACACAGCTGGAATAGTAGACTGGACTCAAGCAGAACTAAAGTTAAGCCCTGGATAGAAAGGCCAGAAAAATAATGGCAATGAATCATGCCCTTCATTCACACTAGTATTGACAGAATTTCCCTTCCAAGGAAAATAAATGGAATGTTGCAAATACACCAAACGGCTGAAGAAGAAGAAAAAAGGGCATTGGAAAAATCTCTGAAGGACAGTGAAGAAGATGCACTGAAACGAGGATACCAGGGAGGCTTACCAAGTACTAGCGAGACCAGACTGATCTACAATGGACCAAAAAGAAGAATGGAAAAGAGGCATGGAAAGACAAAGCACCATGTGGCCGGTACATTTAAAAAATAGTAGGCAAAACAAGTGACAATGCGACAATGACTAAGAGCATGGACGTTGAAGAAAGAGACAGAGGCTGCACAAGCCTTAAGAACTAAAGTATATCGAGCCAGAATTGAGAACACAGCAACAGGTAGCAAGTGCCACCTATGCAAAGAAGCTGAAGAAACAGTGGACCACCTGGTTAGCTGTTGCAAGAAGATTGTGCAGACCGATTACTGATTACCATGGCATGACAAAACAGCAACACTGGTGCATTAGAAGATTTGCAAGTAATGTCCTTTGCCTGCAAACAAGAACTGGTGGGACCACAAAATAAAGCAATAAAAAATGAAGAGGCTAAAGTGCTCTGGAACTTTAGAATTCAAACAGACAGGCATCTGATGCACAACACGCCAGACTTAACAATTGTCCATAAGAAAGACATAAACCATCTGGATAGTGGATGTGACAGTACCTGGAGACAGCAGAAGAGAAGAGAAAGAACTGGGAAGATAACAAAATACAAAGACCTGCAAATAGAAATGAAATTACTGTGGCAAACAAAAGCAAAGATGATATCAGTAGGCCTTGGGTGCAATCCCAAAACAACTGGAGCACCACTTGAATACCATGGGCATTGACAAATTCACCATCAGTCAATTGCAGGAGGCAGCTTTACTCGGAACAGCTGACATCCTGTGATGATATCCATAATACCATCAAACATCCACTTCGGCCTATCCCAGATCCTTGCGAAAAACCGGACAGGTGGATAAAAATGGCAAATCCAATCTGAATATCTGATTGACTGTGTGAAGAATGATAAATAAATAATAAAATGGTTTTTACAACATGTAAAGCTAAAAGTTTCCCTGTCCAGTCGTGTCTAGCTCTAGGGCATGGTGCTCATCTCTGTTTCTTGGCCGGGGAAGCCAGAGATGTCCAAATAATTTTTCTTGGTCATATGGCCAGCATGGCTATACACCAAAGATGCACAGAACTCTGTTACCTTCCCGCCAAACTGGTACCTATTAATCTACTTGCATTTGCATGCTTTGAAACTGCTAGGTGAGCAGCAATGGAGCTCACCCCATTGCACGGCATTTGGATCTCGAACCCAGACTATCAGGTTTCCATCTGGCAAGCTCAGTGTCTTTAACCCCTGAGCAATCGTGCCCCCTTTTTCAACATGGAAGGAACAAGAAAAAAGTCAAGGAAATGATCAGTTCACTAATGGGAGAAGGCAAGGAAGTGATGGATAACAGGGAGAAAATGGAACTGTCTAATCCATTTTTGCCACTGTCTTCCCACCTATCAAAAGCAGTAGATTAGACGGAAGAGTAGGAATACATGTCAAAATAGGCAAGAAAATGGCCAGACATCACCTATGCAATATGCATGGGTTCAAATCGCCAGGCCAGAGAGATTGCATCCCAGAGTTCTGAATAAGCTGGCAGAAGCACTGAACAAAATCTTTCAAAGCTCCTGGAGAACCAAGGAACTGCTGGGGGGGGCGGGGGCTGGAAAAGAGCTCATGTAGTTCCAATCTTCAAAAAGGTGGTAGGGGGAGTGAATCTAGGAAACTAGAGGCCAATCAGCCTGACAATAATACCTGGGGAAATCTTGGAAAAAGATAATCAAGCAGTGGATCTGCGAAAACCTAGAAATGAGTAAAGTGATTACTAGAAGCCAACATGGGCTTCTTAAGAACAGATCGTGCCAGACGTTATTTCCTTCTTTGACAAAGTGACTAAATTAGTGAATCAGGGAAATGCTATGGAGGTGGTTTACTTAGGCCAGTAAGGCATTTAACCAAAAAAAGAAAAAAAAGTGGGAAAGACAGCATCCCCAGCAGGTGGACTCATAACAAGCCCTCCATAGGGAGTCCTCAGTGCAACCGCCTCTCCAAGGACCTGTAACGCTGAAGTGTGACTTCTCGCACCCAAGCCCCATTTTTCCTGGCACTGCATTCCGCAGCAGCATCGTTTGAGACCAATCAAGCCAACATTCTGTTCAAGTTGAATTTCTCCCATTTTCTCAGAACAGAAAATGTCCTCGACTTATGGCCACAACTGAGCTCAGAATTTCTATTGATCAGTGAAACATTTATTAAGTGACTTTTGACTCATTTTACAACCTTCCTTGCCAGATTTGTTAAGTTAATAACATGGTTGTTAAATGAATTTGGCTTCGTCATTGACTTTGCTTGTCAGAATGTCAGCAAAAGTGACCACAAGACCTCGGGGCCACTGCAACTCTCGTGAATACATGCCAGTTGCCAAGCATTCGAATTCTGATCAGAGGACTGCCATGGCCAAAAGTGTGAAAAACGGTCATGCATCCCTTTTTTTCAGTGCCGTTGTAACTTGGAAAGTCTGCTAAAATGAATTGTTGTAAGTCAATTGGTTGTAAGACCACCTGTAGTGATAATTAACATATATCTTTTTTTAAATGCATGAATCTTAAGCAAGGGGTTTCCCAATTCCTCTTCCCACTCAGAATGTCATTAGTTCTGCTCACCAGACTTATTCTTGTACTCAATATCAAAACCGGTGATGATGCTGTTGCCGTCAAACCTCTGAGTCCATCGTAAGTTCATACTCCGGGCTTTCACTTCTCGGATCTCCAGTTCTGGAGGGTCTGGTGGCTCTGGGGAGGGGTAGAGGGGCAGAAGTAAGGAATAGGAAATGCCACCCACCCCCATGCACCACATACAAGCACGCAAGGAACTTTTACACCAGATCCCCAGACAATGCCAGAGTTGGGAAAATTAGCAAGGAGGGTAGAGGTGCCAAGAAGGACTTCCACATGCAGGAGGTTTTCTTGAAAATGCAGGTAAAAACAGGTTAGCATACTGAACAGTACATCAAAGAGTGAATAAACTGAAATTGCATATCCAGCCAATTGCACAAAATGTAAAAGCTGAGGAGAAAAGACCGTTTTGGAAGATCCACAGCCTGCCGGATGACGGACGAAGGATGGCCGGGACCATTGCTAAGCGCAGCTCCAAAGAGCCAGACGTGGTCGCTGAACTCCATTTCCATGGCAGCTCAGTTCAACCAGGGAAATTTGCCTTGCCTCAGAAGCCCCTGGCTAGTTCTCCCTAGACCCAATGCAGAGCTTGCTCAGAAAGGATGGGAGTAGGAGACCAGCAGCTCCCCGTCTTCTGAAAACTGGGCTCTGTTTGGGGGGGGGGGAGGAGGAGGAAGCACCCTTCCACCTCCACTTTGCATTTTAATTCCTTGAGAACATCTAGGTGCAGACAGAGGGATAAAATTTAGCTTAAAAGATCTCAACAGGGAATCAGACAGATTATTTTAATGATTTTAAATCCGTGTTCATGTCTTGCTTTTCTCAGGAAATTGTCCATTAAAAAATAGAAAATGAGCTGACTCCCTTCAGTTTTTATTGCTAATAGCAGCTTTACTAAAATGTGGTCAGTGTTCTGCAACCCTCAAAGCATCACTCGTCATAAACTGGGGATTAACCCAGCAGAAGCCACGCAGCAGTGTCTGAAAGGCCTCCACAAAAGGCACCATCGCATACATGCATACACGCCCGACAAAGGACAATACCTTGTACAGTAAGTTGAATAAGTCCTCGGTCTTCACCATAGGAATTGATTGCATGGCAGGAAAAAAAAACAGAGTCTCCTCGTTCGGCAGGCTTGAGCTGTGGAGAAGGCAACATCAGCTCAAAGCTCAATGCCATTCCCTGAAAGATCTCTGGACAAGGCAGCAAGTTGGAGGTTTCGGCACCAAAGGAAAGCCTCACTCCCTGCTGCACCCAGGGGTGCTCCAAATCGCCAGGCTGGCTGTGCTGTCCCCTGCCACAAAAGGCCCACCCACCCCAGCATCTTAAGGGCCCATCTGCAGCCCTGCCCCACCCCTCCTCAGCACGGCAGCCGTGCTTCTTACTTTGAGGGTTGAGATGACCTC